>NW_026000037.1:1300941-1304782 GCF_001458135.2 Marmota marmota marmota
GCTGGTACAAAGACCTCTCCACAGGTGTGGCTGTATATTGGACCGGTAGTCAATGACGGGTAAGATCCAATTGCAATGGTACCAACCTAACGGGTAAGGACCATATGTACTATTGGACAACCTAAGGCAGGCATGGTCCCTAAGCCACATGCTTGTTGTTTAAACAGAGAGGGGGAGATGTTGAGAGCCACAGCTGAAGGGGTCCCAGCAAACTTCCAGCTGCCAGCAAACTTCCAGCTGCCGGCTGATGATTGGCTCACAGCGGCCCCAGCAACATCTAGCTGATTGGCTCCTCGGCCCCAGCAACATCAAGCTGATTGGCTCCTCTGCGGTGATGCTCATTGGGCTGTTTCCCTGCCCTTTCAGACCACGGAGCTGCTCATTGGGGGACTTTTTTGGCTCCGCCCACGTGACCCAGCCAATCGGCCTCAAGAGCAGGAGGATTGTGGGAGGTGGAGAGAAGCTTGTGTGGGAGAGAGAGGCTTGTGGAAAAGCCAGTGGTGGCAGTTGAGGCTCTGAGGGTTTTTCCTGAGAGGCTGTTTTGTTTGGCGTGTGTGGTTCTAAAAATAAAGTTAGTTTCTTTTGACAAGTGGCTCCTGATTGTGCCCAGCCAGACTGCGGCACTGGACCATAAATATTATGTTCATTTCACAAAAATGTTTACATGTAAAAATATGCAGACACAGGCTCGTGTTGAATTTTACACAAATTAAAATAATTTAGTGCTGGACTTCCCCACAGAAATTAATCTTTCCCTCAAGTAAATTCCCTTGGCACTTGGGCATCCACCCATAAGTGTTATAAACTGCCTCTTCTCCCAGTAATTTGGAAAGGCATGGGTCATGCTTTAGATAGGAGGTGTCCCCCAAAAGCTCATGTGTGAGACAATGCACGAATTTGGGGATGGTTAGATTATTGGAGTGTGCCTCAACCAGTGAATCAATGCACTGTTCACAAGGCCTAACTGGTGATCACCGCAGGCAGGCAGGTGTGCTGGAGGAGGAGAGTCACTGAGGAGCACGCCTTTGGGGTTTCTGTTTTCCCTGGCAAGAGCCGTTGTCTGTGCCTCCTGTGGCCTTGTCCTGGGCTGCGTCCCTCCACCACGCCTTCTGCTATTTCTGCTATGCTATACTGCTTCACCTGGACCCAGAGCAATGGACTTGACCATCTATGGACGGAGGCCTCTGAAACCATGAGCCAAATAAACTTTCCCTCTGTGTTGCTCTTGGCGGGTCTTTTGGTCACAGTAACCTACGCTGGGCTGGAGCCGGGTGAGAACTAGGTTTAGAGATGTTTTCTTAATGGAGAAATGATGGATAGAAACTCTGACCAGCCACACAGCTGGCAGGGGCCACGCAACCAAGAATGACCAGCAGAATGGTTTCTCCAAGGCAGGAGGCCCGGGAGAAAGTGAGTGCTTAGACACAAGTGCAGCAGAGATGTCAAGGAGGAGTCGGGGCACGCAGGGGGGAGAGGCTAGAGGGCCTCTCTCTGCATTTTGTTTATTTTTGAGCTGTAGCTGGACCCAATACCTTTACTTTACCTACTCATTTCTATGTGGTGCTGAGGATTGAACCCAGGGCCTCGCCCGTGGGAGGTGAGTGCTGAACCTCTGAGCCCCAACCCTGGCCCCCTTTCTCTGCATTTTTAAAGGGTATGTATTAACTAGGCCAACACAGGTCAAGCTTTATATGTTCTGATTCATGTTGATTCTATAAACAAGGCAGAGTGATTACAGAGTGAAAGAAAAATAATTCCTGGGCCGTTAATGAGTACTTTTTTCCATTCAGATCATTTTAATTGCTGATGATTTGACATTGCAACTTAGAACATTGATAGCTGTGGAGACCTGCCGCAGTCTGGCTGGGCACAAATCACAGAGCCACTGAAGCAGGAACAAACTTTATTTCTGAACTCCACCAGCACACTCCACACACGCTCCCCAGGAACTCTTCCAAACGCCACGCGCTCGTCCAGGGACCAACAACCGGAAATATCCCTCCTCCGGCACCTCCCCAACCAATGGGAACTCTCCGGGAATCCCCGCGAGAGCTCAACTGGAACTCAACGAGAACTCCGTGAGAACTCGCTGGTGTCACCTCTCAACCACTACTTCTGGCAAAAATGCCATGCGTCATCCCGACTCGGCTGTGGCCCTCAACAGAGACCCAAAGTAGGGAGTTCCCGGGCTCCACCCACTGAGAGCCTGGCACTGAAGCTGGCACCAACCAGTCCAGGTGCGAGGCCTCATTAGTGATCCTGAACAGCTGCCTCTTCAGACAGCTTGCACTTTCCCTGTTGATCCTGGTTCGGAAGCTTACATGCAGGACCAGGTGGGTCTGCCTAAACCTCACAGCTCTCAGGCTGCCTAACTACTAAGCCTGGTCTACCGATGGGGGATTCCTACAGGTGCCCTGTTACCGATTTTTGCTCTCTCTACCTACACTTTGATTATAAAGCGAACATCTTTTGCAGGTAAGAACAGTGTTGCTCACAGCAAAATCCTGGTTCTGTTTCTCCTAATGGAAGTTTGATGTAGGTTCCCCTACATCCCATGCCACAGCAGGAGTAGAAAAACCAAGAGCAGCCAGCAAGAGCAGCCAGCAGGATGGAATGGGAAACAGGGCCAGGCTGCAAACAGGGAGGCAGGTCCAGCCTCAGACGCGGAAACGCAGCCCAGTGACGGGGGTGCCCCGTACCCAGCCAGGGTGGCTCTGGCAGGCAGTGGAGATGGGCAGGAAAAGCAGCAGCCAGGAAAGGAGGGAGAGGAGGCCTCCTTCTTCATCAAAGACAAAGATCAGATGCAAGAGATCAAGTTTCACAAAGCCTCCGCCTTTGGATTCAGCCTGAAATAGCCCAGATGCTTTTCTCTTCTGAGCGTCCACTGCTCTTCTCCTCTGGGCTCCCACTGTCTTCACAGGAAGTTCCTGACCCCTGGAGTTTAGATGGCTGACCTAAAGCCCCCTGCCAAGGCCGCGGCACTTGGCCGGCTGCATCAGCCCTGGTGCTGGAGTCCTTTGGCGGCTCAGGGTCCCTGCTGTGCCTCCCACAGAGGTGCTGGGAAGGCAAGGCAAGGCCCACTCCAGCTCTACAAGTGACTTCTGAAGGTGTGCAGATGGCACTTCTCATCAGAGCTAGCGGAAACTGCTTGAATGACTTGTTATTCCCTCGTAGAGATTTATGTAGCGCGCCCTAGACATTTTTTACATTGCGATTATTTTAAAATCTGTAGGAATAAAATCGTATTTCCCCACAGGGATGTCTGAGATCTCTAAGAGCCACTAAAAGGCAAACTACTCTCATTATATTGTGTCTGAATTATAATCAAGGTACTCATTTCTCTATTTTCTAAAGGGAAAATACAGCTGTTTAAAAAAAAAATCCCAGGAAGCATGTTCCTGCAGTTAGAGGATCTGGAGGAAGTGGAGGCTGTCCAAAATGAAGATCACAGCTTTATAGTAAGTAATGAAATCACCCTGAACACACACTTCTTTGTTAGTAAGAGGGCAGGCAGCCTCAAGCTCCTGAGAAGATGGCCGCGAGGAAACCTCCAGGAGCTGTGGGTGCGCTAGGCCGCCTGGGAAGCGGGATGAGGGCTGTTATCAACAGACTTTAGAACAGGGAAATCATGCCCTGGCACAAGCCGGAAATCCCGCTCCTCTGGGGACGGCGGCAGGAAGAGTGCAAGTCTGAGGCCAGCGTGGGGAGCAGCTGAGACCCTGTCTCAAAATAAGGTCTGGGGTCTGGAGCTCAGCGGTAGAGCACCCTGGGCTCAATGCCCAGTGAAACCAGAACAAGCCGAATGCTCTCTCTGATAAGTGGGTGCTGATCCAAAACGGAG
>NW_026000037.1:1304942-1350974 GCF_001458135.2 Marmota marmota marmota
AGAATGGAGGAACTTTTATTGGACAAAGGGGAGGGAGAGGTGGGGAGGGTCATGGGGGCAGGAACGATGGTGGAACGAGATAGACATCATTGCCCTAGGTACCTGTGTGACTGCACACGTGGTGCGACTCTACAATGTGCACAACCTGAGAGATGAAAAGTTGTGCTCCATTGTGTACAATGAGTCAAAGTGCATTCTGCTGTCCTGGGTCATCCAGGCGGCCCAGGACAATCACAGGATTGTCAAACGGGAGGAGCTGGGGGAGGGGGAGCAGAGTGATCTGCACAGGGAGCCGTAGCCTGGGGCCTGGGCCTGAGGCCTTCTGGCTCTGGAGATGCAGCCAAGCCCGGCAGGCAGCCTGAGAGCCGGACAGGCAAGCGAAAGGGTCCTCACTGCAGTCATCACTCCAAGTGTCAAAAGAGAGGACCCCAAAACCTAAGATCTGCACATGACTTGGTTCTGAAAAGTGGGGATCTTGGCTGTTGGCCTACGGTCCCCTGTTGGGAAGGCCTATGTTCTCTGTAATAGAAAACACCTCGGCCTTTGACTCGTCATCGAATCGGGATTAATTACAACCAAAGAGAACCTAGGGGGTGGGTGTGTAGGGCTCACTGTGAAGTTACAGATTACCATACTGGAGAAACTCGTGCCAGGAAGGTGCGAGGCCGGGCAGGCGAGGCAGATGTGGAACCAACAGCTGAGAAGGACAGCACTGGGCACCTGTGGGGCATGTGCTGGGCCACGGCATCCCTCCCTCCCTCCCTCCCGCCACGCTTTCCACATTGTGGAGAAGACACAGTCGTCCTTTTGGAGAAACTTACAGCCCCAATACAACAGATAGCATCCTCATGCCAGTCAAATAGGAGGGAGATTCCTCCACGACGAGGAAAGTCAGGAACCTTGTAAGGAATAACAAAGGTGGGAATCAACTAACAGTGCGCTTCTGCCCCGGCCCATGGCAGGTGCCGCAGTCCAGCTGCAGCAAAATAACAGGGGGGGGGGGCTTGGGGGGGATGAGAAACTTGTGTACATTGATACAGCAGGAGTGGGAGCCGTTTATTGTAGGACAGGAGGGGTATATCTACATTCCACACAGCTTATCTAATTAACATAAACTAGATACAGCAGTCAACCAATAAGGAATCTCCACACTGAATGGCTCGCTGGCGTTACTTCACAAACCACTCCCTCTGGCAAAATGCCAGGCGCCATCCAGACTTGTTTACAGACCTTAACAGGCAGGGGAGAGCGGTCCAGGGGAGAGGGACTCGGATGGCGGGCTGCGTCACCCCAGGACACATCCCCCCTCTTGTCCCACTCACTTCCCACTAACCCTCCACTTGTACAATGACCCACATTCCGAATATCGACGTACGTGTCATGGATTTTAAGTGGAACTCTGTGTGAACGGATCAGAGTCGGCTCCTAAATTCACAGACAGCAAGAATGAGTTGATCAATCCCTTTTCCTTTTATTTTTCTCCCCATGGAACTCTTAAAACATCCGAGGTCAGCCTTGATGCAGCGTCAGGAATCACAGTGGGAGAAGGACGCAGAAAGCTGGCTCTCAGAGACTGAGTGCTCCCTACTGTCTCTATTTCCCCCACAGGACAGAGGGAGTTTGGATAAGTTTCAGGTAGAACATTTCTTGAGAGGACGTTGGGCTGGGGCTGAAGCTCAGTGGTAGAGAACGTGTCCAGCATGTGCAAGACCCTGGGCCTGACCTCCAACATCGCCAAAGGCCAGCGCCTCACGACGGAGGAAATCAGGCCCCTTAGGTCAGTTAGGGTCACTGGCTCCTCTTGCCAAAGTAGTGCACGGTCCTGGGGAGAGCCGCTCTCCTCCTGTCTCCAGGACGGCCCAGCTGAGGGGCAGCATGTGCTCCTTCTCTCCATTTCCCATGCTGCCGGAGTCCTACCCAGGAAATAAACCCCAGCGAGTCCGTTTCCTAAAACCATGAGAAAATGTGGACTGCCTGGAAACTCACCCCCCAGGGAACAGGCTCCTGCTGAGATGGTGACGTCTGAACGTGCCTGGTGACTTTTCTCAAGAGTCTACTTCTCACTGGCCTAGGAATCCTGCGGCCCCTGGACAAACAGCTGTCCAAGGTCAAGAGCGGGCAAAGGGCCGAGCTGGACAGATCTCCTGGATGTCCACCAACGTGGACCGTGGCAGAAATGCCCCACCCTCCCCTTCCTCGAGGCTCTGTGGCAGGCCACGAATGTGCTACTTAAACATGATTTACTAACAACTTGGTTGACAATTCAAATTGAATTCCTTCCTCCGCCCAAGCTGCCTGTATCCCCAGCGTGGCCTCAGCTCCCACAGGGCTGGCTCCCTGTCTAGCTTCTGGTCCTCAAATGTGTCAGTGCAGTGGCAGACTAACGAGCTGCTGGGAGGTCGGGGGTCGATGTGAGCAGGAGGGAAGGCCACTCTGCGGCGCTCCAGGCCACCAGGACGGACTGGGAGGAGCCCCGGGACGGGAGAAAGGAGGCGACGTCACCAGAGGACCTGGGAGCAGAGCCAGCCCCAGGTGTGCCAGGGACACCAGGGCAAGGTGTCAGGACGCAGAGCTCTGGCAAGGCACCAGGGAAGAGCGGGCATGGAGTGTGACTGTGGTGTGAAACAGCTCCGTGGCCACCAGGTCACCGGCCGAGAGGAAGAGCTCACTGACCATGGTGAGGGTTCAACAAGACCTTTGCGTTATATTGTGGGTCAGATGCTGTAAACCTTGAAATTAAAAAGCAGTGGCAATAAGGAGGTCAGGAAGAACACTGCCAATGTTTTTTATGATAGAAAACTCTAGAATCTTCTCCCCCTTGGGAAAGCCCTGCAAGCCCCTCCATCCTGGTTTCCTGCTCTCAGGCCACAGCCCACTGCACCCGGCTTTGATCTCCCGCAGTGTTCCAATTGCAGTGGGACCACAGTGGCTGCCGGGCTCCTGCCCTTTCTGCTGGCATCTTCACCTCATCTTCCATCTCCCAGGCTTCCCCATTAGGGGAATGCTGCCTGCTCCTAGCTTTCTCCCATAGGAAAGTTCAAGGGATAGAAGTAGAATTATGCCGAGTCACACCACCTTAGCTTCTGGTAAGGTTCTAATAGTTCTAGAACTCCACGTAGGGGTCACCCAGAAACTAGAAACAACATGGTAACATTGGAAATGCTAAGACCCTTGCATTCCCCTCACCTCCAGTGTTCCAAGGGATCTAGATATGGCACTATGGCATACGAATAAATCACTTGACCTGAAAGTATTTGAGAATAGACTTTTTTAAAAAAATGAGAATTTTTTCAAAGAATAAGAAAACTCTTTTTTAAATATTTATTTTTTATTTGTACACAATATATTTATTTTATTTATTTTTATGTAGTGCTGAGGATCGAACCCAGGACCTCGCACGTGCTAGGCAAGTGCTCTACCACTGAGCCACAACCCCAGCCCAGAAGATTCTTTTTTTAATTTAAAAAATTCTATAAGAAAGATTTGCCTATAGTAAAATAATACATTTCAACATAAAACAGTAAAACACATAAGCAAAAATCTCCTTCAAGGGCCTCCCCAGAGGCCACCACTGACAGTGGTTTTTGTCCTACATTGTTCCAGCACTTACATCATAAATTGATGTAGTGTGTCTGTCTCTCTATTGTTTTATGTTTTAATATTCTTTATTAGTGCATTATAGCTACATGTAAGCACGGCATGCATCTCGATATAATCACGTGTGTATGGAATATAATTTGCTCTGGTCTGGTCCCACAACTTGGCTATTGTGAGTTGTGCTCCTATAATCATTTATTATATCACTATAACATGCTGATTGTAGTTCTTTTGTATAAATACCAAGGGGTGGGATAGCTGGGTCACATGGTGGTTCCATTTCTAGTCTTTTTGGGAATCTTCATCCTGCTTTTCCAGAGTGGTTCACTAATGTGCAGTCCCAATAACAGTGGATGAGTGCACCCTTCCCCCACACCTTGCCAGCATTTATTATCATCTGTGTTCTTGATCATTGCCATTCTGACTGGAGTGAGATGAAATCTCAGTGTAGTCTGGATTTGCATTTTCCTGATTCCTAGGGATGTTGAACGAGAACAGGCTTTTTTCTGAACTCTCTTATCTGCCTAAAAGCAAACCCTCTGAAAAGAACTCAATTGTCACAGGTCACATCCCCAGGGACTTTAGCCAAAGAATATGAATTCTCACCAATGGTCTAAATGAACATTGTCACAAAACTACCCTCTCTCTCATTTGTTCTCCCAGGGCCCGTTTCTCTTTGCTGAAAGTCATCACCCACCTCTCTTCACCCACCTTTCTGGTCCCTGTTAAGAAGGTGTATCAGCCCCCAATTCTAACCAACTCCCTGAATCACACTTTTCTGTGAATCCTGTCCATATTATGATTGAATTTTGGCTCTTCTCTTGCTGACCTGTCAACTTAATTTGCAGGCCCCAACACTCACCTAGAAGCATGGAGGAAAGTCCTCTCTCTCCAACGCTGGGCACACACCATGCACCCTCAAGGTCCCTGCAGGGGTCCTCACTCTCCTCCTTGCCAGTGCGGGGCCTCCCTGTCTGCCATCCACTTCCAGTTAGGAAATATTTAAGGTTTGGCCTTGGGATCTTTCTTTTAGCAAACCCTAACAGAAACCCTAACAGAATAGCGGATCTGGTTCTGTTGCTTTTGCTGTGCTGGGGACTGAGCCCAGGGCCTGGCGCACTCTTGGTGAGGGCTCTACCTCTGAGCTGCATCCCCAGCCCCGGGGCGGCTCACATCTCCTGGGCACTTGAGTTCGACCTTCCATTAAGGTTAATGGGCTTTCCAGAGGCCACGCCGCCCAGGGGCCGGTGGGGATTCCTGGGCAGGCGTCAGGGCCAGTGCTGCTCTCTCAGACCCCCCAGGTCCTGCTTCCTCGCTGGCCTCCAGGGCTGCTGTTGTCAGAAGTTGTGTGACCTGTGCTTGGACAGGTCATGCCCTAGGAAAAGCATCCCAACTTTAATTTAAAGACTGTTTTGTGCCAAATAAAACTCTGAGCCTATGAATTAGAACTGGGACTCCGTGCAGGCTGCTAATTGGTGCCTCTGCCGTCGTCAGCCACCCCCTGAATAAACACAGGCTACAGCTTCATATTCCACTTCTCCCCAGAGACCCAAATCCAAAGAGCAGGGACGCTCCACCGACGTTTCCCGCTCTCCACCGCCGGGTCGAAGTGCACCCTGACTCCACACCTCCTCACCTCCTCACCTCCTCGTGAGGAGCTGTCTTTTGCTGTTTCTGGTTCCATTATCCTGTAATTTATGTGCAGATCTTTAAGCTATTTTGATCCCTCTCTTTCCCTCTTATCCCAAATCCCATCACTGGTGAAACAGAATTTATTTTTAGTGAATCTCAAATCATTTCCTCTTTTTAAATTGTGATAGATGAAGACCTAGTTCAGGTCCTGTTACTCACCCCCAAAGTGACCTTTACCTTTGACCTCAGCTCCCAGGCTCTGTCCTTCTCTCTGGTCAGCCAGTCAGCCTCGGAATCATCTTCTGCAAGAGATCCTTTGTGCCTCTCTGCTTTGGAGCTCCAGTTGTTCCTGTGCTGAAGAATGTTCTAGAAGGTACTCTTGGACGTCAGCGAAGTGAGCCTAGAGGGAAGCCTGTGTGGGAATCCAGAAAAGGCCACACAGGCCGAGCCCACCTGGTCACTGCCACCTCAGGGGAGCCGGTCCTGTTATCCTTCTTCCCTGGCTTCTCTGCATCTCCCCAGGCCTGGCCACGCGTTCCCCTCCTCCCAACAGCCAGTTTCTTGACCTTTTACCAGCCAGAACCATGTGACCTCCCAGGTCCGGGGCACTGCCACCTGGAGCAGTCTCCGTCACAGTTTGAAACTCTCCCGGGTACCTGCCCGCTCACCCATGCACTCTTTCCCACCTAGCTCTGGGGAGGAAACCTGTAGGTCTGCCTCTTGGGTTCTTAGGATGGGATGCCGCGTGTCCCCCAGTGGGAGAGCACAGGAGTGAACTCCTCTGTCCTGACATCCACGCCACGGAAGGCCCATGACTCACCCCCTGGGTGGGGCTGTGCAGAACCTCACTTCCTGTGGCACCTCAGCAAGTGCCATGTGCTCCCAGAGTGTCTGCACCCCGCCTCCCTCTCCTCCCCGCACTCCACTTCCACCTCTCCCTGTCCTCTTCCTCCCCTCCATCCTCCCTCCCTCCCCTCCTCCCTCCCCTCCTCCCTCCCCTCCTCCTCTCCATCCTCCCTCCCTCTCCTCCTCCCTCCCCTCCTCCCGGCCCGGCCTCTGCTCTCTTCCCCTCTTGCTCTCTTCTCCTAGGGTGGTGGTCTCACTGTCCCTCCAACCTCTGAAGTAGACAGATCAATGCCCCTCGCCAGATCTCTGGGTTTTGTTCTGTTTTCTGCCTGCCTCTCAGTGGATCAGGTCTACCCTCTCCTAGGAGCTGAGGGTCCACAGCTCAGGGGGGGCTCCATTTTGACTTCAGATCCAAGGAACTCCCCAATCCAGCTTTTCCTTTTCCGGAGAGCTTCGTACTTTGAGTTACCAGGACTCCCCGTGAGACTGTCGTATCTGCTAACTTGCTTGAATACAGAGAAAAGGTAGAGGCTCCAGCTGACCCCAGAGCAGCTGGAGTGGACAGCCCTGAATCAGGAGTAGCCAGAGTCCGGGTCGTGCTCTTTATTGTGAGGTGAGCCTGCCTCCCACCTTGCCAGGCACAGCCACAATGTGTGGGTTCCCCCCTTTCTTTGGGACTGGGGATTGAAGGAAGGGGCCCTTAACCCCTGAGGCACATCCCCAGCCTTTTTAATATTGTATTTAGAGACAGGGTCTCGCGGAGTTGCTTAGGGACTCACTAAGTTGCTGAGGCTGGTTTTGAACTCGTGAATCTCCTGCCTCAGCATCTCAAGCCGCTGGCATTACAGGAGTGCGCCACTGCGTTTTGTACCATCTACAAAATGTACCGTCTCGACTTGACGCAGAGTTCCACACCTTCTACTCCTCAGCTGACCCCTCCCTGGCATTTCACAGGCTTCGTAGCCACGAACATACCCTTGGGTGCCCTTGGGACCTGCCGGTTGTTTGCGCTGGGCGGGCTCTGTGTCCTGCTGACCGTGTCCAATTCCTGGTGGACGCCTGGCAGAGCATGTGTGCTGAGAGCACAGGTGTGCAGTGCGCCCTGCTGTCCCAGGTAGGGCTCGCCTTGGTCAGCCTCGTGGGGCTCTGACAAAGCACCCGAGACCAGGGAACTTAGGAGAAACAGAAACTTATTGTTTTACAGTTCTGGTGGCTGGGAAGTCCAAGGTCAAGGTGCCGAGCCCAGCGAGGGCCTTGGGGCCGTCTTCAGCAGCAGAGGTGGAAGGGACCCTGGCCAAGCACAGCCGCTTGGGGAAGGCTCTCTCGTGTCGTGGAGCCCCTTGCCCATCACCTCTGGGCACCTTGACCACTGCTGGGTGGTGGGCACAGCGGGCCTCCCTCAGGTGCCTTCTCTGTGCCTCAGTCTTGTCATCTGAGATGCAGGAGGTAGCAGAACCTGCCTCACTGGGTCATTGTCGGCTTAAATGAACCTCAAAGAACTTGACGTAGGCTACCACCTTCATCACCATCTTCATCATCATCACTGACTAATAGGTGAGTCCGATTTAGATTCGAAAGTTTGCTAAGAGGTAAAGTTTTTTGTTGATTTATTATTATTATTATAAATAGCTCTTTGACCACTTGTTTGTTAACACATGGCGTGTGAAATCAACTCTAAGGAAACAGACTCTTCAGCTGGAGAAACTACCCCAATAGCATCACTAACAGCTCTGGCTCCACTCCGTTCTGTATTCATTAGTCATGTGACTTAAGTGGTTTAACATCTCTGATCCTTAGACTTCATTTTTTTATTTGTTCTAATTAGTTACACATGATGCTGGGATGCATCCTGACACTTCACACACGAATGGAGCCTGACTTGTCATTCTTCTGGTTGTACATGAGGTAGAAGCTCACTGATCATGTGATCATATGTGCACACAGGGAATCGTGTCAGATTCATTCTACTTTCCTTTCTACCCCGACCACCTCCCCTTCCTTCACTCCCTTCTGCTTAATCCAAACTCTATTCTTCCCTATCCCTTCCTTCATTGTGAATTAGCATCTACTTATCAGAGAAGACATTTGGCCTTTGGGCTTTGGGGATTGGCTTATTTTGCTTAGCATGATAGTCTCCAGCTCCATCCATTTACCTGCAAATGCCATCATTTTATTCTTTTTAAAGGCTGAATAATATTCCATTGTGTATATACACCACATTTTCTTTATCCATTCATCTGTTGAAGAGCACCTAGGTTGGTTCCATAGTTTAGCTATTGTGAATTGAGCTGCTAAGAACATTGATGTGGCTGTGTCCCTGTAGTATGCTGATTTTATGTCCTTTGGGTATAAGCCAAGGAGTGGGATAGCTGGGTCAAATGGTGGTTCCATTCCAAATTAAGTTTTGATGTATTATTTTTCTGGAAGAAGTTCCTGAAGTATTTGATGAAGCGTTAATTGTCATCTACCCTCTCAACAAGGATGCATAAAATCTAATGGTGTAAAGTAGACATTTTGTCTCACAGAGCACACATTCTTCATCTCTCTCTGACTAACCATATTTGAAGTATTTTCTCCTAAGCCTCTGCTATATATGACATAACTTCTGAAAGCAATGCTATTGAATCTTTGGCCTCAATTCTATAAACAGTTTTGTGTATTATGTGGTGTCAGGCATCCTGGATTCTGTAAGCAAAAGTAAAGATGTGATCTGAGGGCAAAAAAAAAAAAAACCACGCAGCACTGAGTTAAAGGGCTTGCACATCATCACAGCAGGTGAGAGGACGTGCAGACTGTTCTTAGTGGACAAAGACCAGGAAGCTGGGTTGACAGGAGTCAGTGCCTCGGACCTATTTCCTGTGTTTATGCAGCCTGCAAGCCAAGCATGGTTTTCACATTGTTAAATAGTCAAGGAAAAAAAATCAACAGAAGAATAATGCTTCACATGTGACAACCACGTGGGACTCAAGTGAAGTTCCCATCAGTAAAGTCTTACTGGAGCACAGCGTGTCCGCGTGTTTAAACATCACCCAGGCTGCTGTCGCTCGAACGGAGAGCCCAGTGGTTGCCACAGACTCCAAGTCCTGCGAGGCCCGGAGGGCTCACCGGCCCTTTACACAAGAAGTCTGCTGGGCCCTGCCAAGAGGTTAGGTGACTCACCCCAGATGCACAGCGTGGAGGGCAAGACTTTGCAACATGAATCCGGATTCTAAACTCTCTCAAAAACCAGGTTCATGACTAGACTAGATGTGTCTTTGCTTTGCAGACTTAAAAAAAAAAAAAAAGCCATATTTGCACGCTTTTGAATCCCTCTTGGCTCTGCCACGTCTTGACGTCGATTTCCACTGTGGAAGGTGGTCAGTGCCGGGCCGGCAGAAGCAGCCTCTTGAGCACAGCCGACAGGGCCCCGCCTCTCTCCGCAGCTCACCCCCCATGGAGAGTGCCAGCAGCCTGAGTGGGTCCCCTGCGGGAAGCACAGCCCTCTCAATGGCCCCTGAGGAGAGGTGACTCTCTTAGCCTCTCCTCAGCCTAATAGCCATGGAGGGTGTCACACCCTCCGTGCTCTCATGACCCAGGGCAGCCACAACAATGCCGTGTCCCGTGGAGAAAACAGCGTCCTCGCGTCACACCTAGGGAGCCAGCCGCTGCTGCTTCAGACGTTCTCCACAGCGGCTGACGGTGCTCGCTCCGTGCACTGTGCAGAGAAGGCCTTGAACGCTCCAAGGCCAGCCTGTTCTGCGGCCACCAGGTTTGTTAGGTGGTGAGTGTGATAACCGCAAGAGCTGTCCTCCAGGGGGGACAAGTTGCCTGAGGATTAAACAGGAGCAAGATGGCCAGTTTGGGCCATTTCCCAAACAGTACTGTGTTGGCCCACGATAACTGTCATATTTTTCGGTATGAATTCTCAGAAAATTAAACACGTTCATATCCAACCACAAGTACACCCACATGCCCAAACCCTGTCCGTTTCTGGAACACCCTAAGCTTTGGAAGAAGCCCCATCCCCCTTCCCTGTGTGAGTGCCAGTAGTCGAGAACTGAAGGAACTAGTTCCATCTCAGAAAACATGATGTGTGATGGCTTTCCCAGTACTTCACGGGGTACTAGGACCAATCATCCATTTTGCACTGGCTTTCGTGGGCTGGGATACCTCATATATCACAGCTACTATGCACTCGTCAAGGAAAAGGCAAACACAGAGTACGGAGAAAACCTCCAAGAGATTCAGCTACAAGGCAGTTTGTGTCATCGTCATTGTTCCTAAGAAAAGCCCATGGCAAATACCTTGGCTTGATTCTCTTCTAGGCTGTCAAGGAAACTCTGATGAGGTGGTAATTCATCAGGGTGGACAGGAGAGAAAGAGGGCCGCAGAGATGCTTGACTTGCCTTGGTTACATTGGCAGCATGTCATGGAGCCCACCAGACAAAATGGAAGCAGTTTGTGATTTACCCTGCCACTGCAGGTCCTGTTTCTAAAAAAGTTTTCACTTTGAAATGATTTAAGATTTATAGAAAAGTCACAAAAATCTCCATCTATCCTTCACCCAGATTCGACAACAGTTGACATTTTACCTTGGCTGGGTCATTTCACGCTTGCTTTCTCAGTGACACAGATGAGGAGATGGATGGATGGAGAGAGGCAATCACGTCCTTGCACCACTTGAGAGTCAGTTAAAGACGTGACGCTTCTTTATCACTCAACATTTCAGTGTGTGTTCTTAAAACCACACACACTCTCTTATGTAACCACAGTGCAGTTATCAAAATCAAGAAATTAAATTTGATACAGTTGAATCAGGACACTAACTACAGATGTCACTCAAATTTTGCCAGTGGGGGGAGGATATCATGCTCAGCAGAGACTTGACTAGCACACAAAAGGTCCTGGATTCGATGCTTGGCACTGCAAAAATAAAAAAGAAAATGAAATTATATCACATATATGTTTTATGGGACAAGACACAAAAATTATGGTCCAAAATTCTACCTAGGAGCACAAATTGTACTGAATTTCCTTCTTTCTCCTTTAGTCTAGAATCTCCAATATGATGACCTTGACATTTTGAAGAGTCCAGGCCACTGATCTTTCAGAACATCTGGGTGGATTCTAGTCCTTCCTCGAGTTAGAGCCATGCCAGTGTTTGGGAGGAACACCACTCAGTGACAGTGAACCCTTCCTCGGTGAATCACGCCAGAGGCTCACGATGCCCACCTGTACATGGTGGGTGATGCTGCCCTTCCACACGTGGTAAGGTAGTGGGGGGAGGTGTGTCCAGTGAACATTTTTATGTTTTTTGTTTTTCAGTAAAAAACAAAAATACTGTGTGAGACTGTGTAACATCCTCTTTCCAGTCAAACTTCCAGCCGGTCATCGTATCATTGCTACGAGGTCACCAGCAGGTGGCTTCCTAACGTCATCATTTCTTCTGCAGTTATTACACTACGGAGGAGCTTTTTCTTTCTTGCTCACTTATTTGTGTATCCATTTATGTGTGGTGAATGGATTCATGGATTCTTGTTTTATTCAATGAATTATAAATTTGCCCACCATTGTTTAGTTGAAGTCCAGAGAGTTCCGGTTGGGCTAATGGTTGTGTCCTTACACATGTCTGAGGGGAGCAGGAATGCGAACTGTGTTTTTTGGTGATCATTCTAGCAGCAGTTTATGTAAAGGGTGTTTTTAAAACACAGGTGATAAGAGGTGGGGAAACCTGTAGAGACGAGGAGAGCCCTGGGTTTAGGCAGCACAGGGTGGATTTGAACGACTCTAGGGAGGAGGAATCAAGAGGATCTGGAGATCACGTGAAGAGGTAAAGGAAAAAGCGGTCTTGGCCTGAGTAACTGGAAGGTGGTGGTGCCAGAGGCAGAAACAGAATATAGGAGCCGGAGGGGGTGGCAAGGGGCTTGCTCTAGACCTGTGGAACTCGGGTCTCCAAGCACACGTCCTTGTGGAACCGCCCGCACTTGAACATAGAGATCTGGAGCTCCAGAAAGAAATGATGCTGCACCTTGATTTGGGAACTGTCATAGACGGAGCCTCTGGAAGTAAATGAGCTCGTTGATCAGACATCTAAAGCCAAAATGGGAGAGAAGGGGCCAATCTCAGGGAATGCCTCCAATTAAAATGCCAAAGACAGACACTTTAGGAAGTAACATCAAAAAGAGCTCTTTGATGTGTCATCAGAACCTAGATGAAAGACTATTTCAGGATGAAAGGACCAGTAGGGGGAGCCACGTTCAGAGGCCCAACAGAGGAAGCAGTCGAGGCCAGGCGCCTGGCACCCGGAGGCCAGTGTCAGCTGCAGGAGAGCCATCTCCATAAAACAGTGAGCACAGAGACCAGCCCACAGGTGAGGAAGGAGGCACAGAGCACAGAGCCTACACTTTCAGAAAGAGGGGCAGTGACGGCAGATAGACGGTGCCTTTGGATGAAGCCCCATCTTAAAATGCAGGGCCTCGTCATGACCCTAACTGTAGGGGACAAAAGGGGGCCAAGGTCAAGAATGCAGGATCGCCTTGCCAAGTAGAAAGTCGGGACACGGCAGGGAAGGGCGGCAGGTCCCCGGGAGCTCCAAGGCCGGGGGAGCTGTGGAGGGGAGCTGTGGAGGGGAGCTGGTGCTCAGGCTGAGCAGCCTGGCTTCTCGGTGCAGTCAGAGTGAAGGGGAAAGAACGAGTTTGGCGGTTTTTGAAGAGCAGAGGTGATCCTGAATAGTGACAAGGAGGAGTGGAACATGACTAGGAATCCAGGTGGAGACCTGATTGCGCTTACACCCTGTTCATGATGGTCGAGCACATTAGCAACTCAAATCCTTTAGAGATCAGAGTATAGGAACAGGTAAGTAGGAATACTGAAAGTGTATTAGGCTCCTTCAAAAAAGCAGATGCCAAATGAGAATTCAGCCTGCAAGAGCAGGTGTCAGGGAGTCATCGGCTAGCATCAGCTGTTAGTAGAAGTGTCTTGCAAGAAAGACACGGTCCTGGCCAGGAGCAGCCTGCAGGAAGCAGGGCGTGGGGCTTGATCCAAAGGCCGAGCAGCACAATTCTGCTTCCTACCCTGTGGGTCGAGTGCTGCGTGTCCTTGGCTGCTATGGTACGCATGTGATGAACCCGCATTTGTAAGACCAGTTCCCCGGAAGAATGAAAATCACCTGGAAGAGTCCCCAAGTAGAAGAGCTCAGTCTGGGAAGACTTGCTAATCTCTAGTCTGTCGTGGCAGAGCTGGACGTTGGCTCTGAGTGGGTGGACTCGGGACGGTGGAAGGTTGGTTTTTTTAAGTAGACATTAAAATTTAATAGAGAAGAGTTATATCATTTTGGGTCATAAAAATAATATAACAATGGTGATATTTCAATAGCATAGATCCATTTTTTTAAAAACGTTTTAAGAACCAGTAGTTTAAGAACATTATAACACAGTTACTAAGGAAGCTGAGGAAGGAGGACCCCAAGTTTGCAGCCTGGGCAACTTAGAAAGGCCCTGTCTCAAAACAAAATAAAAGAAAGCTGGGGACGTGGCTCAGCACAAGAGCACTTGCCTATATACACCAGGCCTGGGGTTTGATTCCTGGTACTGAAAAAAGAAAGCTCAGAATAAATGCCACCATCAGGTATGATCAGATGTACGCATTTAACCTCTTTAAATAGCCCCAAAGTTTTGTTCTGGGAGAAAAGAAGGATCATGTCTGCCATATTCTCTTCATTTCTTTTCTATATTATTTCTATATTTGACCTAAGAGTTTTCTTGCAGGGATATTTTTTGTGGTCACTTGTCTGTTTTTTGAAGACTAGTTAAAAATCTGATGATACTCTCTAGAAAGCTGCTTTTCAGACACATGAGCTCAATTTTGCATATGCTGAAAACAAGCAGTCACCCACACCCACCCTTTCCTCGTGACCTGACCAGCCCACAGTGCCACCGCCAGTCTCCACATTACACAGTGGAGTATCTTTCTTTTCCTTTCATCTTCATCTGGGGCTCCAGCTCCATCTTGGAGTCCTTCGTGGGTCCATCCCAGGGAGGCCAAGGAGAGTCCCACTATGAATCCCTGCCCATCAGTGCTTCAGAGTGAAGCGTCGCCGAGACGCACAGCCCTCCTTCTTCTTGGGGTTGGCATCTTCTCCGAACATGACTTTGATGAATTATTTTGATAAAAGAGCTGCTCTCTATTCTGCCTTGCTCTGAATACTCCTCTCCATATAATACCTGTTAGAGAATAAGGACTCCAGGAGAAGGGAGAGAGAATCCTGTCCTAGCGCCTTATCAAGCTCTGGCCATCTATTTGTGCCCCACTTGGGTTCTGACAGCGAAGTGCTGTGGATCTGTTCTTGTGATCTGCTGAATGTGGGGTCCACTTGGCCTGTGGCACGCACAGGACCTTCTCAGCCTGGCAGCCTCCCCAGGCTGACAGTTCATGGGTCCTACTGAGAGCCACCGATGGGTGGGCAGTGCCATTCCTGGATGACGTGCACATGTCCATGTCCTCACCCGCCCTGTGTGACCACGTCTCACTCCATAGTGGGTGGAACACAGCGATGGCTTCAAAAGATGAGACCCAAAAGGGATATTCGTGAGAATTAGAAACCAGCCACTGCAGGGAACTAACAGCATAAAAAACGCTTCCGACTCTGAGGCCCGGAAGCACCACTTCCTGTTGTGATGGACACCGTGGGTGCAGCTTGTGGGCGGCTCTGGAAACAGTGGAGGGGGGTGTGTCTAAGAAAAGCAACAGAGAGCAGCCGCACCGAGCCCAGATTCTTCCTGTGCAGAGAGCAACGGCCACAGGAAAGTCTCTGGGGTTGAGGGACTCGGGGGCACAAGGTTTGACCACATAGTCAGCCCGGCCAGGCCCCATCTGTCCTACAGTGCCCACAAATGCCCTTACGGGGCAACCAAGATCCTCCTGTGTCTGTAGACCCAAGAACCACATGGCCAAGGAAGCCGAGCCGGGTTGCCACGTCCACTCCAAAACCACTTGACTACTTAAACTTCATGAGGAAGGTGAGTTAGCCAGATTCAGGTCCCAGTCTAAAATAAACTGTGCATTTCTGATATTTTAACACAGCTCAGAGGAACTGGTGACTCACTATTACACAGGAGTAATTAATAACATATTAAATCATCACCATCTTTTTAAATATGAGAGCCCACCCTAGAGTCTCAAGGCAAGATTACTCTGAATTGAATGAAAAGAAAAGACAAAAGTATAATACCCCCATAATCATCATTTAGTATCATTTATCCAAAAGAGATTATTTTGCATAAGGACCATATCCCTCTGGGAAAAAGCAACTATTAGAAAATCATATTTAACAGACAGATCTATCTGACAGTGAGCCAGAGCTTCTCTCTGATGTTGAAGAAGTAACTTTTCCTTATTGGGTAACTAATGAGAAGTTTATTATACTCAATCTGTTTTATAGTCATTATCTTTGGAGTGTAAAGTCCTGGAGGGCAATGATGGCACATTTTCTTCAGTGATTTAAAGACTTTCCCCAGCCGGTACAGTATTAAATAATCAGGAATTTTCATATCATTTGCTATGCTTTCAGTTGGAATTAGCAGAGAATTCCCCTCAACCTGCTGAAGCAACTCTAGATATGACTTCCCTTACACAATTAAAGTCCAGAGTTAGGGGCAATTACCAAGAGTCTCAGTCACATTATGAAAAACCCAGACTCTTCCCATCTTTCCATTCCACTACCCTCAGAATGTCAGGTTTTCTAAGAGGCCAGCTCCTCTCGGGGTTGAAAGATGGTTACCAGTTCCCAGGCACCGCAGGTGGACGTGTCCGACTCGGGTGATGCAGGCCCCTGAACTGGGTCACGTGACTACTGTTAGAGAATCACTGGGAAGCGCACATAGTTCAAAGGTTCATATAGAACAATCCGGATTTAACTCTGAGGCTTAGGAGAGGAATGTGGACGACTTTATCAGTTAAGAATGGGTTTGGTTGTGTGTGATGAAGTAATAGTTGTGTGTGATGAAAATATGAAATAATTGAGGCCTAACAAAGAAAGAAATTGCCGCCCGTGTCTTTAGAGGATAAGCCTTTTTTTAGCCCGTGAATCTGATTTCGCTGAGGAGCTCCCCTGGCCTGGCTGGCCTGGCTCTGCAGCACGTGGTCAGGGGTTGGTGAGCCACAGGTGAGGTGGCTGCATTGGGTGGGTGGGTTTCTCACCTGTCTGGACCCTCCAATGGGGGAGGCAGGCTGACTGGGCTCTGCTCCCTGCTGTCCCTGACCATGCATCTCCACGGGACTGGCCTCCCCAAGCCTGCTGGTCTGAAACCTCGGACCTGCCTGTCAGCCCAGGCGCTCCTTCACCTGTTCACAGCAGCTGGGCAGTGGCCAGGTGGCTGCTTCTACGGCCTGGTGGCTCTTGGCCGGAGCCCCAGCTCTCCTCTGCGTGCCTCTCTGCCCAGAGGCTCCCCAGTGCTGTGCAAGAGCAGGGACCCAGGAGAGACAGGAAGAGCACACAGGGGTGCTGGGGTCAGGCCTGCATGGCACACGGCCACCTCGGCCGCACTCTGTCAGCCTAAGCAAGTCACGAAGCCACCCAAATGCAAGCTATGAGGAAATGAACTCCTTTTAAAAAATAAATCAACTGCAAGTCAAGTTGCAAGGATCATGGATTCAGGAGGGGGAACAGTTGGGGCCGTTCTGCTAACCAGTTACCACAGGAAGGGCTCTGCTCCCCCCAGCTGTCCACCCTCCTGTTAGAGGGTGAGCCTCCTCCTCCTGGTCCAGAGAACAGCCACCACATCACATTCCAGGCTGCGGACAGGGAGGAGTGAAGAGGCCAGCAGATGGGAACATCCTCAGGAGCCTCTAAATCACTCCTGCACGCACAGTAGGCTAGAACCTCATCCTGCAGCCACGCCAGACTCTGCCAGCTGTCATCTGCCCACCACCCAAAACATGTCAAGAAAGGAAGAGGGGATGGGCAATGCACCTAGCCCAGCCACAGCACTGATAGCTTCCCACGCATATTTGTAATCTACAAAACTTCCTTGAATAAAGGGTTTAAAAACAAATTACCGCCAATGATTAGGAAAAGAAATGCACGTCAATGTCGTGACTTCCAGTTTTCTTTCTGTGCACAGGTGGTAGCTGCCTTGTTCTAACCATGATCAGTAAAGCATCCCCTTGGCTCCCAGTGTAGCCTGCACCCCACAGACTGCACAATGTCCAGATACCACCGCAGCCCTCTTGAAGAGGATCTTGTCCTGTTGATTCTAAAGAAGTATGGTACAACTCCTGTCAAGAGTCCTATTGCCAGAATTTCTTCTTGTGTTCTTTTTTTCTTCCTGTTGAACCACAAAGTCATTGGAGAATAGAAAAACCTTTTCATTTAGAGGATGTACCTGGCACAGTTTTTCATAAATCAGAAACCAACTCTAGTTAATTTAAACAGTGAAAAGATTCACTGAATAGGGTCTGAGCTGCTCACAGACTTGGTGAGAAGGCCGGAGAACATGGGCTGGGCAGGTCCCCGAGGTGTAAAGCCAACCCTGGGATCAGCTTCTGCCGTGGCTGCTGACGGTCTGACCTCTGGCTCTGATGCTGTGGACTCTCTCCACACACGCTGGCTCCTGGACGGCACAGCAGCCACCCAACCCTCTCGCCGCTCCCAGTCCTTCCAGTCAGTTCTTGGCAGAAGCATCGGATTGGGCACTTTTAGGTCAGATGCCCAGTTCTGAGGGTTGCCAGGGTAATCGAACAAGAAATATCCACCTTTCTCAGCTTTTATAAAAAGCAGTTAGGCTGTTCCAGCCTGCCTTTATTCCAAATGAGAAAAATGTTAGACGAAGAATCCCACTATTATGCATAACTATAAGGCACCAGTGCGAATGAACCGAGGGGAGAGGCTGGGGCGCACTCAGTGGTCGGCACTTGCCTAAGATGCGCGAAGCCCTGTCTTCAGTCCCAGCACTGTAATGGTGGCGGTGAGGGGGAGGAGGAGGAGAGAGGGCCCGTGGGCTGAACAACACTCGCTACAGAGGCCACGGGTGGCATCTGCACAGCAGCAGGCCCACATCACTCAGTTACACAGGACGGGGACCAGGGAGCAGAGAAGCAGGAGCTAACATGGGGGGTGGGTGAAATTGTGTTTTTGAAAATATGCTAATGACCAGAATTCCAGGGGGATGGGTAGGGGAGTCAGCTCAGGTGATACAACGTTTTATCTTTCAATCCTGGAAACAATCATCCAGTTAAATGCACATCTTAACGGGGAGCTTCCCAAGCCGGACCCAAAGCACCCATGGCAGTTAGTGTTAGAGTCTGTAAACAAGTCAAAATAACACCTGGCATTTTGCCAGGGGAATGTTAGAGATCGTAAACAAGTCTGGATGGTGCCTGGCAAAATGCCAGAGGGAGTGGTTTGAGAAGTAACAAAAGTGAGCCATTAAGTGTGGAGATTCCTGATTGGTTGACTGCTGTATCTAGTTTATGCTAATTAGATAAGCTGTGTGGAATGTATAAATACCTCTGTTGTCCTACAATAAACGGCCCCTACTCCTGCTGTATCAACATATACAAGTTGTTCGTCACCCCCTGGTTAATTTGCTGCAGCTGGACTGCGGCAGTTAGCATTAAGCTGGGTACTGAGAGCACACCTGTGGTCCCAGAAACTTGGGAGGCACAGGTGGGCAGATTGCAAGTTCAAGGCCAGCCTGGGCAAATTAGTGAGACTGTCTCAAAATAAAAACGAATGGGGATGTAGCTCAGTGGCAGTTCAATCCCACCTCCTAAGTAAACCCATAAAATAAAGTTAACAATAGTAATAAGGTGATTATAAATACACCCCTGGAACACTGATGGCCAATATCATCAATTGCCAAACACTTGTTAACTCAGTCTCCACCTTGAGAAGATGGGCTGCTGCATACTCCTGAAGGCTCCCAACTCTTCTGCCTGGAAGGAGGATGTCACCAATGCCACAGCTCCTTCAAACCACCCCTCAACGTGAGCCTCTTCTTGTGGTCTTGCTGGAGGTGTTATTAAATAGACTTTATAGCTGATATGGCATCGGCCTTGATGGATCAGAAGGACACTGGCCATACTCAGAACAGAGTCTCCAGGCTTCCCAACAGGTCGGCATGAATCCGTTCAGTGCTGGGGGATCCTGAGGGCCCCAGGGAGGCCTCAGCAAGGGGTGGGAGCATGCAGGAGACCATTGGCTGTTTACCAGCTTATTCCAGAATTCCTAATGAGGCCCACCTGCGCTCCTGCCAGCCACGGGAACATCAGCTCTGTCTCAGGTTCTCAGCACTTGGCAGCTGGGCGGAGATGAAGGGCCACATTCATGGTGTTCTGGATCACTAGGAGCTCAGAACTGCTCGGGAACAGCACCAGGCACGTTAGCTGATCCAGGACACTTCCCTGGAGACAGGGATGATGATTCCTCTGCTTCACCACAGGCCAGCAGTGCTAGCCAGGTGGCTGAGAGGCGGAGTTTTCATTAGGTTGCCACTTTTCTGGGTCCTACTGTCTCTTTGATGTCTGCCTGCCACCTATGGGCCACTGTCAAGTTGTCCTTGTGTATGGCTGGATCTCTGTTGCCCAGAACAGTGCCTGGCACACAGGAAGCACTCAACAAAGAACTCCCAGGCCATCCTGAGAGGGCTCTCCACAGGAGACTGTGCCAGAGGGCAGGCAAATGGCCAGGCTGCGGGTCAAAGAGGGTCCAGGACAGCAGGTGTCCAGGAAGGGGCTGTGGGCACTAGTGCTTTGCCTCCTCCCCAGGCCTGTCTGCCAACAGCACAGTTGGTTTTGACAGGAAGGAAATGGCTCTCTTTTTAAATAAGCTACAACTGTCTCATTCTCACCCCCATTGTCCAAATTCAACTGTCTGGGGTTCCAAAATCCAGAAAAGCAGGAACAAGTCTACATAACTGTCCCATCCAACATTCATACAAAGCTCTGCCACTGAGCTACGTCCCCAGCACTTTTCTTTTCTTTTTTTTTTTTTCAATTTTGAAACAGAGTCTCCCTAAGTTTCTGAGGCTGGCCTCAAACTTGTGATACTCCTGCCTCGGCCTCCTGAGTATTTGCAATTATAGGTGTGGCCACCACTCCCAGCTCCTTCACAGATTTTTGAAAATAATCATGAAGGTCCCTGAAATCTGAGCATAAAGTTCAAACAAAAATCATTGGGGGCTGGGGATATAGCAGTTGGTAGAGTGCTTGCCTCACATGCACACGGTCCTGGTTTCAATCCCCAGCACCACAAATAAATAAATAAAATAAAAATCATTGGGATGCTGTTTAGTCAGCTTTTTGCTACTGTGACCAAAAGACGTGATAAGAACAATTAGAGGAAGAAGTTATTTTGAGTCTCATGGTTTCAAAGGTCTCAGTCCATAGATGGCTGACTGTACTCCTTAGGGCCCAAGGTGAGCAGCACATCATGGCAGAAGGTGTGGCAGAGGGAAGTGGCTCAGCGCCCGGCCACCAGGAAGCTGGTGGGCCGGGACCACTTGTGGCTCCATTCCCTAGGGACAAAATTCATGCCCCCAAAGCACATCCCCAGGGACCCACCCCCTCCAGCCACACCCTACCTGCCTACCAATTAGAGGATACTTCACTGATAAGGTTAAGGCTCTCATAACCCAGTCACTCTACCTCTGAATTTCCCTGCCTTGTCTCACACATGAGCTTTTGGGAGACACCTAATATCTAAACTATAACAGATGCTTTTGTTTGTTAGTATTTAAATATTAAAGAATTTTTTAATCTTTATTTATTTATTTTTATGTGGTGCTGAGGATCGAACCCAGAGCCTCACATGCTAGGCGAGCGCTCTACCGCTGAGCCACAATCCCAGCCCATATTAAAGAATTTTTAACTGTCATACAATAATTGTACATATTTATGGTGTACGAACTAGGATTCTTTATTTGGAATTCATAATGGTCGGTGGGAAAAAAATAACACAGTTTTAATACTTGTGCCTGAAATTTTAGTAATTTCTTCAATTTTTAAGTTGGGCAACAAGCCATAGAACAAAAGACTTTGTTATCAATAAGAATTGCAGGTATTTTCATATCACATTACAGTGGCTAAAGATGGTATAAAATAATATTCACATTCATCACTACTTTAAAGTTACAGGAAAATGTATATTTTGCAATAAGAGTTACAATAACAACTAGACTTGCCACTAAATCTTGCTATTTGATGTGTTAATAAAGAAAAAAAACATTATAAATTCGCCTTTTTAAATGTATTTTGATATCTATGTTTAATATATGTCCTTGAACTTCTGGGTATCTTCTTTTGTTTTCCAAACATGTTCTGAGAAGGGAGGAGAGTCCAGATGGTGGCTAGCAGAGGGCTGCGTTCCTAGTTGCCCCATGGCTCTGGATTCACGGCCGCAGGAGTTCACCAAAGTTCAACTTTGGACAGAGTGCCTTAGGGACTCAGAGGAAGAGTCCCCTGGGGCCGTGGTGGCAGAGGGAGAAGTGTGAGAAGCATGCTCACCTGCCCAAACCCAAAGACTGGACTGACAGGGGAAGGTAGGGGCGAGGCTTTATTTCAATGACAATCTTGGAAGATGGCGTGTCTGTGGGGAGCAGGCACACCCAAGCTGGGCAAACCCAGCGTTCATCCCCTAGTGAACAAGATCGCTCCCCAGGTTCCTCCCTGGCTGAGTACTGTGGGGCGCACCACCTTCCTGAGTGTTGCCCAGGTATTACTGCCTCCTATTGGGTTATTTAAAGAGATTTACCGTTAGTTGTCCCCACCTCCGTTTGTTCTCTGTGGCAGGAAGCCCCCTTGGATTAAGTGCCTTTTGGCACACACAGGTGCAGTTTATTTCTGTTGGCCTGGTCTGGCTCCTTCCATCTCACCTCGTTGGTCAAGGAGCTGTGAATTTTTACACGCCAGTGTTCACTGTTTGTAACTTTATTCTGCTCTCCCCTCCAGCTGCCTTTCTTACACTTAAAGATAAATGCTGTATTTTGAAAATGGACCACCAGACTTACTATTTCTTAGGGAGGGAGAACATAGAGAGAAACACATTGATAGATTTGGTACAGAAAAGGCTGAGAGCAGAAGAGCTGCCGGACCTTAGCCGACCAGAGGCTGCACTGTGCACTGGTGCTTGGAAAGTGCTGTGTCTCTTGAGTGGCCACAGAGAGCTGAGATGGGAGCCATGTCCAGGTGACCATGCTGGAGCTGCTGCTGCAGAGCCAGGAGATCATAGCAAATGCTGCCAAACTGTCCATATACCTGCGGAGTGGCCTCGGGCGTTCCTAGCAGAGTGTCAGCACTGTCGCACTGTCCTGCACCAGTGGAGTGTCCTCGGCGTTTCCTAGCAGAATGCAAGAGAAAAGGCACCGAGAAGGTTGCACCCATGGATTTCAAGTTAGAAAAGTGAAAGGAGCCCAACTCGCTTCTCCTTTGAGGTGGGTGGCTGCTTGGGAACCTGGGCAGACACATGTGAACACGCCCAGGGACTAAGCCTGAGAAGGCTGTGTTCATGAGCAGCAGAGTGTGGGGGGTTGGCTCCCCACCATACAAGAATTCCTGGGTGGCTCCTGAGGTCCAGACTCCGACACAGACTGGCCACTCTCAGGCCCTGGGGATATGCTGATCTCATCTCTCCAGAGCAGATGCCATCCAACAAAGCCCCTGGGGCCTGATCAGACCGGAACCCCAGACACTTGAACACCCCTTAAAGAATTCCACAGCGCCCCACCCTGGGAGTGCAGGGTCTGGTCTGTGCAAACCAGGCCCCTCCTGATAGCACTTGCCGGTCCTTCCTACCTCTACCCCAGACTAGGGAGAAGGGAGCTGAGAGCGACTTCTGCCAGCTTCAGTCTTAGGCCACTCCAACTGGCAGCTTGGTGATTAAGAGACAAAGAGGAGGGGGTTAACAATCCCCAACCTTTTCCCTCCCCAGCCCCACCCCTCAATACGGAGTCCAAGAAGAAATGGGGAGGAGGAGGGCCGGGCCTGGGCAGCGATCATCCATTCTCCTCCACTGGTTCAACCGTCACCACTGCCCCGCACACGGGGGTGTGTGTGTGTGTGTGTGTGTGTGTGTGTGTGTGTTCTTGGTTTGAGGACATACGTACATACACCTATTTTTTTCTCTCACTCTAAATGTAGTTATTTCTCCTTGCCTTCCCTTTTGAGAGCTAGGGTTTATTTTGGGTTTGTTTGTTTTGCTGCTGTTTGTTCTTTGTTTTTCTTTCTCTCTTGTATGCCGCAGTCTGGCTGGGCACAATCAGGAGCCACTTGTCAAAAGAAACTAACTTTATTTTTAGAACCACACACGCCAAACAAAACAGCCTCTCAGGAAAAATCCTCAGAGCCTCAACTGCCACCACCGGCTTTCCACAAGCCTCTCTCTCCCACACAAGCCTCTCTCCACCTCCCACAATCCTCCTGCTCTTGAGGCCGATTGGCTGGGTCACGTGGGCGGAGCCAAAAAAAGTCCCCCAATGAGCAGCTCCGTGGTCTGAAAGGGCAGGGAAACAGTCCAATGAGCATCACCGCAGAGGAGCCAATCAGCTAGATGTTGCTGGGGCCGAGGAGCCAATCAGCTAGATGTTGCTGGGGCCGCTGTGAGCCAATCATCAGCCGGCAGCTGGAAGTTTGCTGGCAGCTGGAAGTTTGCTGGGGCCCCTTTGGCTGTGGCTCTCAACACTTGTACCCTTTTTCCCTCCTTTACTTTGTTTCCCCTATTTTTTCTCCTTTTTAGAGCTACTTCTCTTCTGCATTCTCTCTGTTCTCATTTTGAACATTGTAAATTATCTTCTGCCTTCCTATTACATTTTCTTTTCTCTTAATGAACTGTATTTTTATGATTTTAGAACTAATTGGTTTATATAATTCCTGTCCCTACCATTCATTATATTGATATTATTGCTACTATGGATGACATAATTGACACCTGCTGCTTGCTTTAATGCCAGGTCTGTTTCATGGTTATGGATTATTTTTGCTGTTGGAATTGCTGATCCCACCATTCCTGTTTACGTGGTAAAAACTGATATTGTAGATGTCATAGGAGGAACTGTGTATTTATTTTGAGGCTGTATATTCATTGGATGCTGTTATCATTTGCCCACCCCCATAAGGTGCTGGGAACCTACCGGGTAGAGATTCTGCTGCTGAACTAGACTCAGCCAGAATATGGTGCACCTTGCTCCACACACAAATCAAGGACATTCAAACTTCAGCTATACTCTAATATACAGAATAGAAGAGACATACACCCCAACTAACAACCAAGCCCTTAGGAATGGCTAGGGGTGGGCCCATGAGTCCCATTCATGGACACTGCTGCTATGACAAAAACAGAATTTATACAAAGGCTGTGGAAACCACACATCACAGGTGGGGAGGCCTCAATCTACATTGCTCTAGGACACTTTGGCAAGAAAGAGCTGTGCCCTAAAAAGGCCCATACTGAAGGGAAGAGAAATGCATCCCAATGGATGCATAAAACCCAACACAGTAATATAAGAAATATGAAAAACAAGGTAACATGAAACCTTCTAAAATTCATAATTCACCAGCAACTGACCCCAACAATATTGTAGCAAATGAAATATCAGGTAAAGAATCCAAAAGCATGATTATAAAAATGATTAATGAATTCCAAGAGAACACAGAAAAACAGCTGAATGAATTAAGGAAGTCAGTAATGGGATATGAATGAGAAATTTGATAAGGAGAGAGAGAGATATTGAAAAAGAACCAAACAGAAATCTTGGAAATGAAAGACACAGTATGTCAAATCAAATGATCATAGTTGAAAGTCTCTCTAATAGAGTAGACCATGATAAAGACAGAATCTCAGAGTTGAAAGACCAGGCCAGTCTTGAACATTCAGAGAGTATTGAAGAAAAGAAAATAAGTACCCATGACCAGAATATACAAGAACTCTGGGACAACACTAAGAGACTGAATATAAGAATCATGGATTTGAAGATGGTTGTGAGATGCAAGATAATATTATGGATACCCTCTTCAGGAAAAAAAAAATTCCGAAACTTTGAGAATGAATGAGATGGATCTAGATACAGGAACATTCAGAACCCCCAAGTAAACAAGATCAAAAAGAACCTCTCCATGACACATTATAATTAAAATGTTAACATACAGGACAGAATTTTCAAAGATTCCAAAGAAAAACATCAGGTCACATTTAGAGGAAAGCCAATCAGAATTACTTATGATTTCTCAGCACAAACTCTAAAAGCCAGGAGGCTTGGAATAATGTGTTCTAAGTTCGAAAAGAAAATAATTGTTAATCACAATTGCTATATTCAACAAATCTATCCTTCAAAATCAAACAAGAAATAAAAACCTTTAAAGATAAGTAGAAATTAAAAGAATCTCCTACTACTAAGCCTATACTACAGAACTTATTTAAAGAAATACTTCACAGAAAAGAGTTAAAAAATAAACCCCAGGGCTCATAAATGAAAAAATCTCATTTGAAAAGTCACTAAACAAATGAGAAACAGAACCAAATTAATTTGTCCATTAGAAAGAAATCAAAATGGCAGGAATTAATAAACATCTCTCAATAATAACATTGTAAATAATCTCAACTTTCCAATGAAAAGACATAAACCAACAGAATGGATTAAAACAAGATCCAGTGTGTTGTTAGCAGGAGACTCACCTTACAGGTAATAGGCATAGGCTGAAAGTGAAGGGATGGAAATTGATATACCGTGCAAAGGGAGCCCCCAGATGAGTGGAATAGCTACTTTCAGAGTCCAAAAAGCAAATTTCAACCAAAATTAATCAGAAGAGAAAAAGAAAGTGACTTCAAACTGCTAAAGGGAACAATGTGACAAGAAGATATAATAATAGCAAATATTCATGCCCCAAACAATGGTGCACCTATTTACATAAATGACACTACTTAGATTATAGCTTCATATAGACCCCAGAAAAATAACAGTGGCTGAGTTAAACACATCTCTTTCACCAATAGATAGGTTGTACAGATATAAACTCAGTAAAGACTCTTTGGACCTGAAAAATATAAATCAAACGGACTTAAGAAACATCTACAGAACATTTCATCCAACAAGATTTATTTTTCAGTGGCTCATGGAATCTTCCCCTAAAAGATCATATTTTAGACTCAAAACAAACTCTTAGCAATTACAAAAGAATTGATATATGCTGAGAGCCATTGCCAAGTAGGAATGACGCATCGCAATTTCTTTGTCAGCCTACTCCATGTTGCTTAGAGGAAGGACTCTCCATGGTGGACCCAGGTCATTTGCAGTGACTTTGCATGAAAGGTGACCTTGCTCAAGGACCAGGGCGGATCCGGGTTTAGGGTGGATCAGGGTTTAGGGCGGATCGGGATTTAGGGTGTTCCGGGTTTAGGGCGGTTCCAGGTTTAAGGTGATTCCTGCTAGGAATAGGGCTAATCCTGCTGCCTCAGGCGCCTTGAGTTCCCATTGAGTTCTCGCGGGATTCAGAGAGTATTTGGGATTCAGAGCCCGGTAGAGAGTGTGGATTTGCCCAGAACGTGTTTGTAGAGTGCCGGTGTGAGTTCGGGAATAAAGAATTGCTGTTTGAATCTACAAGGCTGTGAGTGGCTCGTGATTTTGTACCCAGCCAGACTGCAGCAGATATAATTCCTTACATCTTATCAGATCATAACAGAATGAAATGAGAAATCAACATCAAGGGGCTGGGCTGTGGCTCAGTGGTAGAGCACTCGCCTAGCATGTGCGAGGCACTGGGTTCAATCCTCAGCACCACATAAAGATAAATAAATAAAGGTAAAAAGATAGACTTTCAGAATACTTGGAGATTGAACAATATACTTTTGACTTATAAATGGGTGGTAGAAGAAATCAATGGAGAAATGTTAAAAATTCTTACACTCAAGTGAGAATAGTGACACAACGTACTAGAAACTCTGGAACACTATGAAGGCAGTTCTAAAGAGAAAGTTCATAGCTATGAGTGCCTACATCAGAAACTCAGAAGGATCCCAATAAACCAACTAATGATGCATGTTAAGGTCTTTGAAAAAGAAGAACAAACCAATTACAAAACCAGTAGAAATAATTAAGAAATAACTAAGATCAGAGCCAAATTAATAAAATTAAGAATAAAAAATGCAAAGGATCGATGAAATGAAGAGTTGAAAGATTAAATAGGATTGATAAACATTTAGCCAAACTAACCAAAAGAAAAAGAGGAAGCCCAAAATTATAAAATTAGAGAAGAAAAAGGAGAAATACCACAGACTTCATAGAAATCCAGAGGATCATTAGGTACTATTTAGAAAACTCATTCTCTAACAAACTGGGAAGCCTAGGAGAAATGGATACATTTCTAGACATATACATCAAAATTATGAGTTTAACAAATATAGAATTTTAAAAGTTTCTGACTTTTTTTTTTTTTTTTTGAGGTGGTCCTGTTCATGAAAGCTGAAAAGAGTCAAGGGAACATAGACAAACGAAGGGGGTTTATTTTTCCCTGGAGGAACTTCACAAAGACGCAGCTTCATTGGTCTCCTTGGGAGAGTCCCCCAGGTTGGGGTCCCATTCTAAACTGGTTTTTCTGGTTTCTTGGATAGTGGCCACCAACTATTAGCCTGACATTGAAAAATCTTTAGACCATTTTTTAGTAGTTGGGAGTTATTCATGCTTGTAAATACTGAGTGACAAAAGCCAAATTTTTAGACAAAATTATGCTTTTTGTTATACAATTTAGGAATAATAATTTTATAAAACATTTTAGTTTTAATCTGTCCTCTATTGGAAGTGACATGATTTACCCAGTTGGCCACCTGGCCCAGCTCCTAAATGAAGGCAATCTCTAGAATGCCTTTTTCTTTTTACCTTTAGCTTTTACTTTTGATAATTCTTTTAATCCTGTTGGCAGCACTTTACATTTTAATGCAAGCTGAAGTGAGCACAGTTAAAACCGTTTTAACCATTTTTTCCCATTAGAAACAAACTGAGGTAGAAATTAACACAGAACACAAAGGGAACAAACAAAAACAAGCCAACAGACAAAGTCCTGAAAATTGTTAAGAAAACAAGTTAAAGGAGTCCAGGTAGAGACCTCTGTAGTGCTTCCTTGTCTCTGATGTCGGTGGAGAGAAGGAGTCCTGGTGAAAGAAGAGCGGTTATGGGAACAAGAAAAGGGCCCAGCACAACACTCAGATAGAACAGGACAAACGGCCGGCCAGCAGACACAGGACAAATGACAAACAGCAAGAAGACGCTGGAGAAACGACAAACAGCCAAACAGACACAGAACAAGCAACAATGGCTGAGGTCACCTAGAGAGACCTCTAATGGGGCAGAGAGCCCGCAAACAGAACAAATGGCTGGCGAACTGACACTGGACAAATGACCAACAGCAGAAGACACTGGAGAAATGACAAACAGCAGAACAGACACTGGACAAGCAACAATCCCTGAGGTCGCACAGGGAGGCCTCCAGTGGGACAGAGACGACGTCTCGTCCTGCCCCCAGACAGATGAGGCCTCCCAGGGAGGCCTCCAGTGGGCCCCAGATACAGACAGATGAGGCCTCACAGGGAGACCTCCAGGGAGACAGTGACAACGTCTGTCCTGTCCCGGGGAAGGTGTAAGCGACTGCGTCCAATCTGACCTTTTCCCCCAGAGAAGAGTCGACTCACCAGAACTGACAGCCGGCAGGAGGCTTTTCAGAGCGTCCTAGGACGGATTGGAGTCGTCCTCGGAGTGAGGCTGAGGAACGTCTCTCAGGAGCTCCCCCTACTCCGGGGCCGAGGTCCAAAGGCCAGTCGTTGGAGGCAAATTTGGCGTGAGGGTAGGGAAGAAATGGATCCAGGGCGAGCCCCCAAATGTTATAGTTAAAGCTTCGTCCCAGGGTTTCATGAACTGACTTCCAGACCACTCACGTATAATCGAATCAAGCCTTTATTGAAGCACACCCGTGGCGGCTGACCAGAACATAAAGCTGTTCCCCTGATCAGCCCCGAACAATTGCAAGGGCACTCCTTATAAGCCTGAAAATCGCAAAAGGGATGTTGGGGGGGGGGGTGTCCAGCCAATGCAAGCAAGCCAGGTTACAGAAGCAGGACAGTGTAGTCAAGCGGAGGGAAGCCTAACCAATCACAGTTAGCCCAGTCACCCCAGTTACAGAAACAGAGCCCCGTTACCCTAGTTACAGAAACAATACCCCATTAGGTAGTTCCGTGTTCTTAAAGATTTCTATAGCAAAAGGAAAAGAACATCTTGCTCCAGTCATGACTCTTCTACTTGGCGTGGTTGTTTTACAGGATGAAGTCATAAAACAAAATGGAGTCACATTTGCTCCTGCTATCACAATGTGAAATGAGTTTTAAAATATTTAGCACTGGTATTAACAATGAATCTACATTTTATTTATTTAGGCTTTGGGAATTGAATTCAGGGGTGCTCTACCACTGAGCTATATCCCCAGCCCTTTTTATTTTGAGACAGGGTCTTGCTAAGTTGCTGAGACTGACCTCAAACTTGCAATTCTCCTGCCTCAGCTTCCCAAGTTGCTTGGATTGCAGGCATGTGCCACTGAAACTGTTCTTTTTTGTGAACATTTTAAAACTACCTGATTAATAAGAAGAAGCCATTTACTCTAGGATCAGAGAGTGAGATTTGGGGGCTGAGGAAATAGGAACTACCAGCACAAGTCTGGAGGGTGTGCTGGTTAGTTTTGCGTGTCAGTTTGTCTAGGCACCGCACCACTGTTCAGTCAGACACCAATCTAGGTGCTCCTGTTTTTTGATTTTTTATTCTGTGGTGCTGGGATCAATCCCAGGGCTTTGAACATGCCAGGCCTGCACTGCACATATGCACGTGATTAACATGTACAATCAGGTGACCTTAGGTAAAGGAGGTTTCTCTTTATACTGTGTGGTCAGACACAGGTTTCTCAGAGAAGAGATTGCGTCTCAAGACCTCAGCATTAAATGATTCCTGCTTGAGTTTCCAGCTTTGCCAGCCTGCCCTGTGGGTTTTGGATGCATCAGCTCCACAATTGTATGAACCCATTTCTTAAATAAATCTTGATTTATCTATCAATTGACCAATAGAGATACATTGAAAGACATCACTATAGATATAGATACTGGGTATCTACACCTAAAGTCTAGTACACCTAGATTTCCATATAGGACATAAAGCTGTGTGCTTATGAATTATATAACAGTAATAGAAATAGCAAATTCCTGTTTCGATAAAGAGATGTGTTCCTCCGTGTGTCTGTCTGCGGAGATCTCGCCGTTGGTCCCGTGCTGGGTTCTGAAGAGCCTGCCCTGCTGGGTTGCCTGTTCCCACCACAGATTCCGCTTTGAGTGAGAGAGGGTCCCGAGCAACAGGAAGCAGGCCAGCCCTGCTGCACACCAAAGAGGAGTGAGGGGCGTGGGTCGGCAGGAGAGTGGCCTGCAGTGAGGACAGAGAGGTGGACATGGTCAGCCTACCCTAGGCTCTGTAATCATGCAAAGCAAGAATCCGCAGGAGAGCAGATAGACAACAGGTCAGATGAGGAGAGAAAGAAAACCTTCATGGATCTAAAACTTGGAGCAGGTGCCTATTAGATTAACAAATATTCCAGAGATCAGCAACCCTCTTTTTGGGTGAAGCTGTGTGAAGGCAAGACTCTCAGATGTCTCTGGTGGAAGAGACGAAGAGCACAACCCCTGGAGGAGGACTGGGCCACGTCTGTCAGAACGACACAGCCACCCTCCCGTGACCAAGCATTCCCGGTCAAGGACTCAGCCCCCTGAAACCTGACCCCTTGCCTCATTTGACTGGCTTCTCCTCAATAAAAGGGGTCAGCACGTGCTCATTCTCTCTCTTTCTGCAGACCCTTAAGGTCAGAGGCGCCATCACAGGACGCCCAAAGAAAAAGGTATCTCTGTCTCATGTGTGATTATTTCGCATGGCCCAGTTCCCCTGGAAGGACCCTGAGTGTTTCAGTAGCGAGGAACGCGACACCGTCCACTGGTGGTTTTCCCAGTGTGGGATTTGGGACTGATTCCTTGGCAGTTGCAGAGCTCTGACATGCTTCCTGGTGTGTAGGCTAAGAGTGGGGATGTCCAAAAGGAATCGAAACCCTTTGCCCAGATAGTAGGTAGAAAACACAGCATTTCTTCCAAATAACAGCAGAAATCAGCATGCCCTCATGAATGGAAAGTGGTTCCCATTCTTCTAATTTACCAGTCTGGCTCCTGTGGAAACTAGAGGATAACCAAACGAGGTCACAGTAGCCATGGTGGCAGTTGTGGTACCTTTGCTAGAGAAGATTAATCTGGCCTCATATACATCCTAAGCAGTCATTGGTTTAGTGAATATATTCTTTTCTATCCCAATCAGGACATGGAACAGTTTTGTTCTCTACCTCTTTTAACTTTTCCATTTTCTATCATAAGAGAGCCTAAAGGGATCCGGGACATGTGGATATCCCACTGTCACACTGGTACATTATGATGATGGCATGTTGTCATAAAGGTACACAAGCAAGAAGTGACAGCAAGCTGGAGGCCTTAGGAAGACATGTGCTCCAAAGGGTACAAGGTACACCCTGAAGAGTTTAGGAACCTGCTACATCTATAAAACATTTACTTTTGGTTATGGGGTTGTGTTGGAACAGTCCCTGTAAAAGACAAATTATTGCTTCCTGAATTACCTCCTTCTATGCCAAAGACGTGCATCAGCAGACAGGCTTTGGGCTCCATGGCTTATGTCCAGACGCACTTCTCAGGTGGAAGGAGGAATGACCGTCGGCTTCAAACACAGCCCAGAGCAAGAAGGGATTCCGTAGTAGGTCCAAGTGTTGTGCATACAGTTTGCCACGGAGCCCCTTGAACTGCAGACTCTGGTGTGGGAATATCGGGAGTGTGCTTCTGCAGCCAGACCATGCCTTCTGAGGCAGAACTTGGGGTGTCATTCAGGTGGTGAGGAGGGGGAAAGTCTGACCATGGGAAACCACGAGACTGCATCTAGAACTGCCTCTCAGAAGTCGCCAACTCACAGGTTCACTAAAGCGAGCTTGCCATCCTTCTTAAGACAGGAGACACACCAGCCTCAAGCATGATCTGGCACAAAGATGACCAGTGGGCACACAGCTGTGTGCAGGTCACCGACTTTGTAGCAGTGTCCCCTGAGATAGGGAGGAGAAAGCCTGATCTTGACCTAGCTGGGTCAGCTCCACAAGGGGGCAAGCTGAGAAGGAGGGCAGCTGCACCAGGGCGCATTCAGAGTGGCCTGGACAGGGACAAGGGACAAGGGACAATGATCTCAATGGGCAGAGCCTTCAGATACAAGGAGGCCTGGGATCAGAGCAGGTGGGTGGATGTGGGAAGCGCACACGGGGCGTGAAGATGTTTGTATCACAACTCAGTGCCCCACAGAGCATCTACTATGGAAGACAACTGAGTAGACAAAGTGACTTGGCCAATACCTGTCCCTGGCCTCTTCCACCCCCCACCTGAGCACTGGTACAACAGTACCAGTGTCAGAATAAAGTTACATGAACCTAAAACCTGCTAGGACTCAGAGGTCCTCGGAGGTAGGAAATGAGCCTGGTGGGCTTGAGGACTGGATTCTATCCCCAGCACAATAAATAAAAATAAAATCACGTTACTAAGTATCCATAGCCACAGAAATGACCTGGAAGTGATCATATTCCAGCAGCAATGAGCACGTCTGATTCCTAGATCTTGAATTTTCATATAGCAATCCCCAGTGAAAGTAGTTGTTGGGGAGCAGGATATTCACGATTTCTAAGTATCACCCTGCGGTAACTTGCTCGTTATAAAGAGATGAAAAAAACACATAGCATTATAATGGGCACACTCATAACCAAGCCACCATCAAGCTTTCCCTCAGTAATGAAGGGGTTTTCTTTGGTGGTATAGGGGATTGAATCCAGGGGTGCTCGGCCACTGAGTTACACCCCCAGCCCTTTTTATTTTTTGTTTTAAGGCAGAGCCTCCCAAAGTTGCTGCATCTGGACTTCAACCTGTGATCTTCTTGACTCAGCCCTCTGAGTTATCTGGGATCACAGGCCTGAGCCGCCTGGCCAGGCTAATGATAGAGGGTTTTTTGTTTGTTTTCTTTTGTTGTGTTACTGAGGATTCGTTACCCATGCTCTGCTCTTGCCAGGATGTTGAACCTGAATCTACCATGAAAAAACAATAAGGTAAATCCAGATTCTAGGACCACGTGCAATACAACACAGAATGAAAGGTGGGGGAACTCTTCTAGATTAAAGAAGACTAAAGAATTATGATAACCAAATGCCACACATGGCCTTTTAAAGGACACTGGATCAAAAGCAAAAGCAGAAGAAAACATCTAGAAGGCATATTTTGGAGATATTGGAGAAAACTGAGTAGTGGACCCTGCATCAGATAGAACTATTGTGTTAGGGCTGGGGTTGTGGCACAGTGGTAGAGTTGCTGGCTTGCCTAGCAGGTGTGAGGCACTGGGTTCTATCCTCAGCACCACATAAAAATAAATAAAATAAAGGTATTGTGTCCATCTATAACTAAAAATAAAAAATGTAAAAGTAATGCAAAAACACATTTTAAAAAAAGAACTATTGTGGGGCTAGGGATGTGGCTCAAGCGGTAGCACACTCGGCTGGCATGCGCGGGGTGCTGGGTTCCATCCTCAGCACCACATAAAATAAAAATAAAGATGTTGTGTCCACTGAAAAACTAAAAAAATAAATAAATATTTAAAAAAAATCTCTCTCTCTCTTAAAAAAAAAAGAACTATTGTGTTAAAGTTCCTGTATATACTAATGATATTGTAATTATGTAGTATCTCCTTATTCTTAGGAGATTCTTATTGAAGTGTGTAGGAATGAAGTGTCATGAGATAAATCAGGTCAAAGGATATGTGAGTGTTAATTTCCTGTTTGTTCAACTTTCTATGGGTTAGAAATTTTTCAAAATAAAGGGCGAGGGGCATAAAATTTCAAAACTAACAGGACATTCATACACATTGTAAAAATGATTTATTCTATTAATACACAAAATAGAAGTTTCAAAGTGAAAATGATTTATTAAAATAGCAGTGCACAGGGCTGAAAAGCTAATGGCCGGCAAGGAAGGAAGGTGTACCATCACTGTGGTGACCGGAGCGGGAGAGACGGCAGGAAACTGCGGCGTGGTTCTGTGTTCCTGCAGCAGGAAGGACAGTGGGGTGCGGAAGTGGTTTTGATAGGGTTGACCTAAGACTCAGCCACCTTCCAGGCTCACTTGGAAGATGCTGCAAGAGGGTGAGGGTAACCCGGCAGAATGAGGAAGGGTTAGGTCACTGTCGCTGTCAGCGTTCTGCAACACTCAGGTGGTCCGCGGCTCCTCTCCTGACTCCTGATTCCAATCCCAGGCCACAGGAAATCCAGGATCCTCACTGTTTCTAAAAGTCATATGGCAAAGTCCTTCCTTTGCAAGCCTGGAGGGGAAGCTCCAGCACATGGCAACACAAGAATGAGATCTGGAGATAAGCTACTGAAAACACAGTGTTTCCTAAGCAGCCGGACCGTGGAATTAAGTCTAGAAAGCACAGAGAGCTCTCTCCAGACAGGAAAGGAAATCATCAGCATCCAACGCGCCTTTCTCCTCATGCGTTAGCCGTTCCTCACTACCAGCACATCAGGGTGAAGCCGACCAGAGGCCTGAGTTTGCCTGCTCCCAGGGCAGTCCCACTCTGCTTGTTGCTAGTCATCCTGGGGCGGGGGACTCTTTCTTCAGGAAAAAGAGACATTCTGTACAGCTCTTCAATGATCTCATTTGTTTCCTGTGCTTTTCCTTTGGTGAAATATTTTATACATTACATATTGGCACTGGCAATTCTCACCAGATTCCCTTAATGTTGCTTTGGACAGCACTTTTCTCCACTATTACAGTTAAAAAAAAAAAATATATATATATATATATATATATATATATATATATATATAGAGAGAGAGAGAGAGAGAGAGAGAGAGAGACGGAGAGAGAGAGTGAGAGAGAGCGCTCGCAAGTCTTTGATTCACACAGAAAGCTCCAATAGCTCAGGGCTCCTTGTCCAGATGAGTCTGATTCACGTCTTGGTGGGCCCACCTTGAGAGAGTTCTCCCGACATTGCTGTTTGTGCCTGGAGGAGAAGCGAGGGCAGCTACCAACAAGAGCATAGGCCAGCACAGACCTGCTCGGCAGTCTGCAGGCTGCGACATCCTTGTCTCCTCTTTCCCATTCAAGGTCTCTTTCCACTTCCTCTCTAACGTCTCCACTCCGCCATTGCTGGTGAAAGACAGTCAGAACTCTGTGAGCACACTGTTCAACTGTTAGTTACACCCTTGGCCTTCAATCCATCTAGAAGCTTGAAATGCGAGGGAAGGTTTACAGGTGAGACAGGAGTGGGGAACTCACAGGGCTCCCTCAGCAAGAAGGCAGGGGTCGGCTTCAAAACTACCTTTCCTCAAGTTTTCCTCAGGATTGAAAAGGAAATTCACCACTCTTAATGAAGCCTGAGTTAAAGACAGGCAGTCAGTGTGGATACGCAATTGGGTCAGATAAAGACAATGGAGGCCAATTTGGGTCCAGCAAGTTGGGGACCAGCCTGAGGAACTGCAGTGCTAATGTCTTCAGAGCCCTTTCTCCCCCTTTATCAGGATAACCTACCCCTGCTCTAACCTGTTGCTTAGGTAACCTGTCCCAGGAATTGTCCCCTCCCTACAGGGAGTTGTAAAAGTCGTTAATCATTGTCTCCTGGGCTGCTTCCTGCCTGGGTCACTCCATTTGCCCTTCTCCCTGCCCTTCTGCTTCTCACCTGGTGGCCACCCCCTGAGCATCTCCTGGGCCTACCGTGTATGCAGGAAGAAGAGAGACAAGGGGGCAGAAGAAGGCAGCAGAATAGAGAAAGTCTAGGATTGTATAAAAAGGGGCAGGACACCCTCACTTCTTGGGACACCAGGATACCCGCTAGGCCCCCTTCTCCTTCCCGGGAGTCTGTGTTACTCCTTTTTAAATAAACCCTGCTTTACATGCTTGCCTCCGGGTGCTTCTCTAATGTTATAGCTCAACATGTGAGGAAGCAGCCTGTGCTGATAACCTGCAGTATCATCATCTCACACGCAGATATATTAACTATTATTTTAGCAAAACATTTTGTTGTCTAGAAAATGTTTGGCTTTATTTTTTTTTCCCATTTCATTTCATTTATCTATATATCTATCTATTTATTTATTTATTTATTGCAGTACCAGAGATTGGACCTAGAGACACTCTACCATTGAGCTACCCACCCCCAGACTTTTTTTTTTTTTTGGAAACAGGGTCTTGCTAAGTTGCCCAGGCTGGCCTCAAACTTGTGATTCTCCTGCCTCTGCCTCCCAAGTTTTTGGGATCACAGGTGTGCACCACCATGCCTGGCTAGAATGGCTGACTTTTTAAAAATATATTATTTCATTCAAAAAATTTTAATTTACTATTTTTCTCATTGGAACATAGAGCATTCTGTATCAACTGAAGCTCAGAGGAGGAAAAGGATTTGAAAGGGATGGTGTGATGTTGGTTGCAGGGAGCTGTGTGGGGTCACTCCACACAATCCTTCCCAGGTTTATAAAACTCATATACGTCCTCAACTAGGTCAAGATCTGAATTGAAAACACACACACAAGGAAAAGGAAGTCAGTACGAGGGCTACATGCTGTTCAGAGGTCTTGAGAAGGAATTTGACTTTTCCTTTGAAAACTTTGAAACTGGTATGAGAGGAATTACACAGTATTTCCAAAACTGTAGCAAGAAGCCAAATGTCCTTTTAAAACAAAATAATTTTCTTGCTTGGTTAGCATAATGGGCCTCCTAGACCTTACAGTCTTAAAAGGTTTTTATAGATGACCAATGTAACTTTTACCCCTAGGAATCAGGTATTCCTATTTCCAATTATGCATTCATAGTTTTTGTTTGCTTTCATTTATTTCTTGGGTGCCTGTGAGGTGAAGCTGAGCTTACCTTGCTTCTCAGTTCTTAGTTCATACCCTTACTCATGTGCTTATCTAACTTTAGGCCTCTGTTCTACTTGAAAATAATCTCAAGGATAAATGTCCTTAGCTGTATGCTTATTCCTGTAAAATATGTTATATTGGGTGTAGTGATTTTTTTCTTTTTCTTTTCTTTCTTTTTTTTTTTGTACCAGGATTTAACCCAGGGGCACTTTACCACGGAGCCACATTCCCAGCCTTTTTTATTTTAGTTAATTTTTGTTTTTGAGACAGAGTCCTGCTAAACTGCTTAGGCCTTGCTAAGTTGCTGAGACTGGCCTTGAACTTGTGATCCTCCTGCCTTAGAGCCACTGGGATTGTCCTGTGCTCCACCATACCCAGATATGTAGTGTTATTTTAATGTGTATAGTTTTGTGCTGCAAATCTCATTCTTAACTCTTTATAATTGTTGACAACTAAGTTGCTGTGTATTAACATAACTTGTATGTAACTATACATAAATAGGTATTTATATTCATCTATAATAGAAGTTATATGAGTATACCCATCTATCTGTCCAGGAGTGTGTATCTGATGCATACTAGTCCACAGTGTGCCTCTATCATATTTTGTAATTCCATTCCTCTTGCAGATGGCTTGGCAGCAATGCCACTTGAAAATCTTCAAAAAGAGTCTACCAAGGACCTGTGAGCGTCTTTGTGGGAGGCTTCAGGATGGAACCACTGGATCATGAGGGTGGGCACGTACCTATTGATTTTAAGAACCATCAGACGGTTTCAGAACGGAACTCTGCCTGCTGCACTGTTACTCACTAACATGTGGAATCAGTCACTCTTCTTACTTTTGTTACATGATGTGTTCCTATGGCATCTCATTTGAGAATCTTGATAGAGTCTGCATTCCTGTGTCCTTGTTATGCCCTCTGCCTGTTTTCTGATTATTCTCCCATTTCATTTATACCTCACTCCCTTTTGTGTTCCTTTGTGTTGTTTTGATATTGTTTGTTGATTTTAAATACTGCAAGTATCTTTTCTAAGACGGTCCACTATCTATCACTGTGATGACCTAACCTGAACAAAGATTGTTCACTTTCTCTGTAATTTTCATGTGGCAAATATCCATTTTTCATTCTGGTTTGTCTGGTGGGAAAACCTTTGTCTAACCAGCCATGCATCATAATGCATTCTGCCTATTTTTCTCCATTAGTCTATTATTTAACTATCATCTGTGTCTGTCCATTTGTGAGGGACAAGGTAGGGCCCCAACTGTGGGTGTCTAATGAACCAGTCATCTCAGCACCCCCGGGGTGTGAATTTCACAGACCAGTTTTCAACATGCACAACACCACTCACATATTCTCATTTTGTTTCACTGGCCCAATTATTTGTTCTGCTCCAGTATTGTATTGTTTCTTTACTGATGACATTTAATTTTTCCTTAATACCCAGGAAGGCATGCCTGCTCTTTCCTCTTGTTCCTTAAATTGACTTAGGCATTGTGGGCTTCTACTCATCCATATATAATCGACATGAGCATAGCAAGTTCCTCAACACATCAGCTGGATTTATCAGGGACTGTGTTGAACTGTTATGGTAAATAGAGTTCATGCTACTTTAAACAGAACACTAGCAGCACAGTCCTCTCTCCACTTAGATTTTTTTATGGCCTTTAACTTTTCTTCATTAAGGTTTGCATTCTTGTTCATGGCTTGCTCTTGCTGGTTTTGTTAATGGCGCCCTATTTTCCATAATAGTTCAAGTTGGAGTGGTGGAGGAGTATTATAGTATTGATACCCTGTAAAAACATCAGTTTTTGAAAGAAAACTCATTTTTGTAGTAGGTTCATGTTTGCAAAATGAAGACTTTTGAAAATCACTGTGTGTGTGTGTGTCTGTGTCCTTTATGAGGCATCTCGTGCCCAGCCTCTGTCTCCAGTTTTGCCTGTTCAGGGTCCCAGGGGAGCTTTCTTTTCCCCAGTATTGGAAACTTGCCGTTTGGACTGTGGGGGTGGCTCCGTGGTCAAGTGCATGTGTCTCACTCAGAGGCCCTGGGATCCATCCCCATGACATCCCCCTTAAAAAGAAGCAGTAAAACCACATATGCCCTTGAATGAGATCAAAATGACATGGAGTCTTAAGTAACTTCCATATGTACATATATTTAAGGTTTTTCTTTCATTCAAATTCTTGTTGAGTCTGATATTTCTTAGCTCAAAAGAGAGGGGCTTTCAAGGTATTTTCAGATCCAAAAGAATCTTACCAATGTTCACGTTAGCTTCCAGGGAGAAAATTGGTTTATATGAGCTAAGATGAATCATGTTATAAATTTTTGGTTTTTCTAAGAATGACTATTATAGCTTAAGGAAAAAGTGACAGTGGCTTGCTTATGATAGTGTATGAATGAGGCAATAATTCAATTCCATGTTATTGCAGTAGGACTTAATGGAAGTGAAAATATGATTAGAGTGTAAGAAAAGTATATGTGAGAGAATTGTATCCTTGTGTGTAGTAGCAAATAGACAAATTATAATATATTTAATGAAGATGCTAATACTTTGATTTGTGACCTTAACATTATTTACTGTCTACCAGAAAGATTGCTGTTGAGAATTGTATCAATTGCTGTATAATTTTAGTAGTAATTCAGTGGTAGACTGCCCAACATTTGAACCACATTGAAACAGGAAAAATTTAGTTTCAGAATTATTCAACGGGGCATATGTGTATTAACTGAAATATATTTTTCTTGTGCTATTTGTGGAGTGAAGAAGATAGTTTCTGTTTCTCAAGATAGTTTGATTCCAATCATCAGAAATGATGGGAGAATTAAGTGAAATTCAGAGAATTTATAATTTTAGTTTGCATATTTATAACTTATAAAATTACAATCAAGGGTGTAGCTTAGTGGTAGAGCCCTGGCCTTGCACGTGTGAGGCACTGGGTTCAATCCCTCAGCATCACCTAAAAATAAATCAGTAGAATAAAGGTATCATGTCCATCTACAACTAAAATAAAGATTTTTTAAAAAAATTTTGTCTTCATAAGTGGTCTCCTAGAGTGTCTATCTTTAAAATATCTGTCTCCCAAAAGACTTACACTCTTCCTCCAAGAGATCAGACTCCTGTTTCCCCGCTTTGTCCTGATGTGGATGAAAATGAGCGTCTTCCAGCTGGAACTGTGTTTTTTCTTTCTGACTGTGGAGCCTGTGACAGCTGCATTTGAAACGTTCACCTCTTGGCTTCCTGGTCATCCTTCTTTCCTGGCTTTCCTCCCACCACCTGGCCACTCTGTCCCCTTTGCTGACTCCTCTCTCTATCTACCTGATGGATGCTGGGAGGCCAAGCAGCCGGTGCGAGCTGCCCTTCAATACCACATTCCAGGTCCCAAAGGCGATCCTTCCTCTTCTGTCATCCACCATGTGCAGATGGTTACTAACATGGAATGTGTCAACTGAAACCTCACATCGTATTTAGAGAATCAAAGGAGTATGAATGAAAATGAACTAAAGAAGGACAGATTCATGTGTGAGCAGAAACCGGAGGCTGCCTCAGTCCTGAGAGCCTTTTGCCATGTGATAAAGGAGCAGGTACACTAGAGGCGGAACTTTGCTGGAACAGGGACAGACCAGTCATTTCTGGCACTGAGCTACCATCCATGCCCTTTGCCCTTTGGAATGTACATTGCTTCCTTTTGTAATTTTGGTACTGAGGATTGAGCCCAGGTGTGCTCTACCATTGAACCACAACCCTTTTTATTTTATCCTCTCTGAAAAGCCTCTTCCCTTCCCCTGGAGCACAGGATTATTCACTTTTAGAACAATTATTAGTATCGTTGGACTATTATCCATTATGTTAGTGATTTTTAAAATTCTTTTAAAATTTGTTGAGCTGGGGATGTGGCTCAAGCGGTAGCGCGCTCGCCTGGCATGCGTGTGGCCCGGGGTTCGATCCTCAGCACCACATACAAACAAAGATGTTGTGTCTGCCGAAAACTAAAAAATAAATATTAAAAATTCTCTCTCTCTCTCTTTTAAAAAAAATTTGTTCTAATTAGTTATACATGATAGTGGAATGCATTTTCACACATTATACATAAATGGAGCATAACTTCTCATTCTTGTGGTTGTACATAATGTAGAATCACACTGATCATGTAATCATGTATGTACATAGGGTGATAATGTCGGATTTATTCTACTATCCTTCCAACCTCCATAACCCCTCCTCTCCCTTCACTCCCCTCTGCCTAATCCAAAGTACCTCTATTCGTCCCTAGCCCCCCACCTCTTATTGTGAATTAACATCTGCATATCAGAGAAAACATTTGGCCTTTGGTTCTTTGGATTGGCTTATTTGCTTAGCATGATATTCACCAGCTTCATTCATTTACCTGCAAATTCCATCATTTCATTCTTCTTTAAGGCAGAGTAACATTCCCTTGTGTATATATTTACACCACAATTTCTTTATCCATTCATCTGTTGAAGGACACCTAGGTTGGTTCCACAGTTTGGCTATTGTGAACTGAGCTGCTATAAACATTGATGTGGCTGCGTCACTGTAGTATGGTGATTTTAAGACCTTTGGGTATAAACTGAGGAATGGGATAGCTGGGTCAAATGGTGGATCCATTCCAAGTTCTCTGAGGAATCTCCATACTTCTTTCCATAGTGGTTGCACCAATTTGCAGTTCCACCAGCAATGTATGAGTGTGCCTTTTCCCCATATCCTAGCCAACATTTATTATTCTTCTATTCATGATAATTGCCATTCTGACTGGAGTGAGATGAAATCTTCTAGTAGTTTTGACTTGCATTTTTCTAATTCTGAAAGATGTTGAACATTGTTTCATATATTTGTTGATCAACTACATTTCTTCTTCTGTAAGGTGTCTCTTTGGTTCCTTAGCCCATTTATTGATTGTGGGCCTTTTTTTGTTTTGTTTTGTTTTTTGGTGTTAAGGTTTTTGAGTTCTTTGTATATCCTGAAGGTTGATAACGCTATCTGAGATGCATGTGGTAAAGATTTTCTCCCATCCTATAGGCTCTCTCTTCACTTTATTGATTGTTTCCTTGCTCTGAAGAAGGTTTTCAGTTTGAATCCATCCCATTTATTGATTCTTGAATTTATTTCTTGTGCTCTAAGAGTCTTGTTAAGGAAGTCAGGTCCTAAGCCAACATGGTGAAGATTTGGGCCTACTTTTTCTTCTATTAGACACAGGGTCTCTGTTCTTGTGCCTAAGCCTTTGATCCACTTAGAGTTGAGTTTTGTGCAGTGTGAGAGATCGGAGCTAATTTCATTTCTTTGTTTAATTTTTCCATGTTTTCCTGCCTTCTCTCATTTTGCCTGAGAACTTTACATAATTCTATTTTATCTACACTGTTATAATACCAACTATACTCTTTAAATGTTCCAGTGGTAGCCAGGCCTGGTGGTGCAAGCCTGTAATCCCAGTGACTTGGGACACTGAGGCAGGAGGATTGTAAATTCCGGCCAATCTGGGCAACATAGAGAGACACTGACTCAAAATTTTAAAACAGAAAGTTTCTTAAAGGGCTGAGGATGTAGCTTAATGGTAGTAGAGTGCCCCTGGGTTTAATTCCCAGTACAGCAAAAGAAAGAAAAAATTCTAGTGGCTGTCCCAGTATGTGTAAAATACATGTTTCCCCTCTCCTTTGTTCGTAGTGCTAGGGATGGAACACGGGGCCTCCTGCACAAGTGCCCTACCACTGAGCTCCACCCCGGCTTTCCTGTATTTCACAGTGTTCCAGGTCTACCTCTGAATTACACCCTGCTGGGGCACACACAGCGCAAGGACCTGGAGCGGTGTTTCTAATCCCTCTGCCTGTCCTCTCTGAATGTCATTCTTCTCATTTATCCATATGTCATAATCGTCCAATATTGTTACCATGTTACCTTAGACAAAGTTATTCCTACATCAATTAAGAAAAAGAAACATACAATTTCTTTTACCTTATGAATTTATTCTTCCTCCAACACTTTTTTAATGTAAATCCAAGTTTATGTCCCAAGTCATTCTCTCAGTGACTTTAATTTTGGTGCTAATTTACACTTCTCAGGGGTAGCCTCCCAAGTGCATATCAACACAGTTATTTGACATGAAAATTAGTGTCAAACTTTTTTTTTTAATCTTAAAGTAAATCTATTTTGGCTAACTGATGGAAAAATGAAGGCTGAATCTGCTATTTAGGTTTAATGTAGAAATTTTTCACAAATAAGCCTAATCTACAGCTATAGGTTTTGACAAAGAATGTATTTAAAGCACATGAGATGACAAAACATTTCAATTGGACATCATATGAAAAACTATGATGAAATTAACAACTGACCCACAACTCTTCCTGAGTGTGATGGGTTCAACAGGGTGGCTTGGTGAAAAAAATAACAAAAATAATTACCATCATCTGCAAAGTTTTAGTAAATTTCTTTTGGAATAAATGACTGATTACTAGGTAATAAATCTTTTTAATTTTTTTTAATTGTAGATGGACACAACACATTTATTTTATTTGTTTATTTTTATGTGGTGCTGTGGATTGAACCCAGTGCCTCACATGCTAGGCAAGTGTTCTACCAATGAGCCATAACCCTGGCCCCAGTAATAAATCTTTTTGCAGCAAAAGATTTCTGATTGGTTTCTAATTCTTAATATTACAAGGACCCAATTTAAACCTAATTTTTAGGTGGGTGTGGTTGTGATAGTGTGAACCCATAGTCCTAGCTACTTGATAGTTGAGACAGGAAGATCGCATAAGCCCAGGAGTTCATAGCCAGCCTGGGTGACACAGTGAGTCCCTGACTCAAAATAATAATAGCCATAATAGTAATTTTGATAATAGATTAAAATTCCATTTTTTGGTATATAACTCTGAAGGAGTTCAAATAAGTAATAATGATGCAGTAAAACTTCTTTCATTCCCATTTCTTTGTTTATATGAACAGGGTTTCTCAGTCTCCATAAATTCACATGAGCTATAAAAATAATCATTTTTACTCACATTTTTTTCTTTATATTTATTTTTTGGTGTAGAGGATCGAACCAGGGTCCCACCCATGCTAGGCAAGCGCTCTACTGCTGAGCCACAATCCCAGCCCCTAAGAAATAATCATTTTTTCTTTAAGCCATTTATAAGATTCAGCTGTAGATACATCAATTAATTTGAACAAAACTAGTTTTTTTCTAAATAAGATCTATATTTCTAGTACATTTTACTCTGAAAATAATTTTTATCAAAATTTATAAAATAATTATTTCATTTAATTGACTTTCACTAATAATTGTAATTGTAATTTAGTCCACAAAAATTTTAATTATAAGAGCTTTATGGTCTTAAGAAATTCTAAAATAAAATTTATATTTATTTACATACCAAAGGTGTAGCTCAGTGGTAGAGCATGTGCCTAGCATGAGCAAGGCCCTGGGTTCAGTCCTTAGCAGAAAAAAAAAAAAAAAAAAAAGAAAAGAAAAAAATATCAACCTCAATAAAAGACTTTTAAACTTTAAGTATACATTATATTAGGACTATGTTCTGTTGGGGAAATACCATAAAATTTAATTCAGAAAGAAAAATAAATGATGTAAAATTTGCAACTATGAAAGAAAGCTTGTCCATTATTTAAGTGAAAGTTAGTGGTTATAAATGATTATAGTATTTAGATCCCATTGAATATGTTTAAGAGCAATGTTAAAGTTTTATTTTAAAATTTCAATATTATAATAGTCTATATAATTGCATTCTTTGTAACAATTTAAAGTTACACCTCCGGGTAAAATGGGGGGCTGTCTCTTCCATTCCAACATGGAAAGCAGTCTTGATCACCAGAGACATGCTGAGAGGCTGCAACAAACTTGGGCAAGTAAGCTGGTGAAAGGAGCTCTGGTCTTCCAATCGTTTTTTTTTTTTTTAAATTTTCTAATTTTTTATTTGTTCTTTTTAGATAGACATGACAGTAGAGTGTATTTTGACATATGAAACATGTATAGGACATAACTTATTTTAATCAGGATCTCATGGTTGAACATGATGTGGAGTTTCACTGGTCATGTATTCATAGATGAACATAGGAAAGTAATGCCCAGTTAATTTTACTGTCTTTCCTAATCCCATCCCACTCCAACTTGTTTTTACACTTCCTCTCTTAGTGACATCACTGGGATTTATCCTAGGCTGGAGGTTGATTTAGCTTCTCCTTCCTTCCCAAGTTTGTTGTTCTTTGTCTAAAAAGTATAAAAGCATTGAGCTTTGGCCACTCCTTCAGAATTCACTGTGTTTTGAAGGTCCTCATGTACATGGAAATTTAATAAAATTGTGTACTATTATTAATCAGTCTTTAATTAATTTGATTTCTAGATGCAAGGAGCCCACATAAGATCTGAGAAGGCAAGCATGTTGGTGCACACTGGTAATCCCAGCTACTCAAGAGGCTGAGGCAGGAGGATCACAAGTTTAAGGACAGTCTGGGCAATTCATGGAGACCCTGTCTCAAAAACAGAAACAAGGTGGGAGTGTACTCTGTGGCAGAGCACTGAGACTACTATCTTGGCAACTTCCTGTGAATATAAGATTATTTCAAAGTAAAAAGTTAAAGCACTGTAAAGCTTAATGGAACAAACGTTGGAGCCACGCTGCACGTATTTAAATCCTGGGTCTCCAGTTTGCCAAATTATTTTACTCCTTTGAGCCTGAGATATTCAGTTTGTGAAATTTAGAAAAATGGGGATCAGCATACTCTTCACAGGGGTTTGAGAGGACTAATGAGTCAGCTAACTCTTCACCAAGGCTAGTAAACTACGGTTTGCATTCCCGGTTGCCTTCTGTGCACGTTCCACGTCTGCCCCAGGGAATTGAAAGCGTCCAGAGTTTCGGCTGTTCCTCTTTTTTCCTTCCTAATGCAGTTTGCACATGAGAAGTGTGGGAGAAAGTTGTTTGCCTTGGTTCCCCAGCTCAGTCACAGTAAGCGCTTTACTCC
>NW_026000037.1:1351638-1366952 GCF_001458135.2 Marmota marmota marmota
AGTCGAGGTCAGTTTCCTCCGGGGGGAAGGAGAGGTCTCGCGGCGGAGCCGGTCCGTCTGCCCGGTCCTGTCCTGCTGTCGCTCGGCGGAGCCCGCCGCTGACTTACGCTGGATGCCACTCTTTATTATTGGAGGGTTGGTGTTGGGCATCGAAGCCAGGGCTCTGCCACTGGGCTGCGGCTTGCCCAGCCCTTTCAGTTTTCATCTCAAAACAGCCTCCTGCGTTGCCCGGGCTGGCCTTGATTTTGCCACCCTCCTGTCTAGCCTCCTGGGCTGCGGGGATCCTAGAATTGCGCCACCGCACAGGGCTTAATTCATGGCCTCTTCATCAGCGTCTGATAAACATCTCCCAAGCTCTTTAGGGTTTGCAAGGTGATTTTCATTTGAGAAAAAGTGTGCCAGGTGCTGCCGTAATACAGAGGCACGGTTTTTGCCAGCAGGGACCCAACAGAAAGTTTTCCAGTGCAACACTTGAGTATGCTTTGACCATACAATTTGACCTCCAGAACCTCTGACTCCCACATTCATGCTCTTTCCATAGAACAGTGGTCTTGAAACTTTTGGAAGACCTTAGTTTGGAAATTCTGTTCTTATTCTAGTTTTAGAAGAATTTCTTGTTTAGAAACTTGAAACAAGGAAATGTAATATTGGACTAAAATTTAAGTATTTCCTTGTGTGTGTGTTTAGTTATTTTTTTATTTTTATTTTTTTTAAACACTATTTATTTATTTATTTAATATTTATTTTTTAATTATTGGCGGACACAACATCTTTGTTTGTACGTGGTGCTGAGGATCGAACCCGGGCTGCACGCATGCCAGGCGAGCGCGCTACCGCTTGAGCCACATCCCCAGCCCTGTGTTTAGTTATTTAATTTGAATTTGTTGCACGGCTAATAAAGCCAAAATGCCTGTGTAATTAGTTAAAATGTTCTTTTCAGATTTGTTAAGATGGAACATTGCAGCAGGGCCTTCTGAAGAGAAGATGGAAAAATAGAACTTTGGAGACTGAAAAAAAAAACTTCACTAAATATTTTAGGGTAAGATTTTAAAAAAATCTCATTTCTAATTAAAGTTCTGATGATAGCGCTCTAACTTTTGTTTCTTTTGTGGTTTAATTTGTGTGGTTAGGGAGTGGAGGTGGAGTAGTGGTGATCTGACTGTTGACATCTGATTGACAACTAAGTCATGTAGGTTGGCCTGTACCTTGGCAGGAAGATTTAAGGAAATTCTTGGTTTGATCACTAAGTGTCAATATTCTTTTTGCTCTTTTGCTTACTGTATAGTGTGTCCTTGCTTTAAAGGAGTTTTTTCTTAAAAAGTGAAAAATTTTGGTTTGTTATTTGTAGAAAATTGTATATGGGTGAACTCAGGTCTATTTTTTTTATCATGAGATCTGTGAAGAATAGTAGGAGACATGGTTAAAGATGATTCCGAACCAGTTCATTTAATAAATATTTGTTGTGTTCCATATAGCAGACATTATTCGAGGCTTCTTGTAGTAGAATAGCAGTTGTTATGACGCTGGGGGATACTAGAGTAGTGAATATTTTTTTTCTAGAAGGTAACGTTTTTGTAAACTCAATATTTTCTTATTTTATATGTAAGGATATTTTTGGTCTATGTAGAAGACTAGGAAGTGAGTACTACCTATGTGGTAATTGCTTATATAATCTTTCATCATTTTTTAGTTACTAAAGTAGGGATCTCTACTAGTGCTTTTGGGTACAGTAGGAAACTAGAATTCCTACAGACTTTTGCATACCCTTTCATGTTAAAGATAGTGATAGAATTTTAAAATTTCAAGAAAGTGTAGAAAATTAACTCTTTGAGAAAATTTTGAGAAAGATATAATAGAGAAGTGAAATGGTAATGTGGACAACAGTCTGGGTAAGGAGTTGGGGAGTAGTGCACTGGAAAGCCTGGGGAGCAGTCGGAGGCTGCTGTAGTAGTAAGCTGAGGAAGGAGAGCCAGAGTGAAGCAGTGCAGCCAGTGGGGAAGGGTGGAAATGGGTTCACAGATAGAAAGAAGGTAGGATGGATAAGGTCTGGACTGAGGGAAAGTGAAGAGCACTTACTTGTAGACACTCCCCTGTTCACGCACATTATTGATGATTAGTAAGTATTTGTGAAATGAATTCTGATACCTGGATTGGGAACATGAGTGGATTCTGGGACCATTTATTGGAGTAGGGAGTAGAGAAAGAGTGATAGGTGAGAAACATGATTGGAGGAGATGAGTTCATTTGGGCTGTTAAGTTTGAGGCATTTGTGCCTTCTACGAGATGTCATTAAGTAGTGTATATACATATATATACATCTGAGTTGAGAAGATGACCCAGCTTAAAATGTAAATTTTAGAGTTAACATTTTTCTGAAACCTTTTAAGAGTTTTTAAAAAAGTTTATTTCAAGTAGGTGAGCCAGTATAAATTTCTGGCTACAAAAGTGAGGCTTGCTAAAGTGCAACATTTTTCTTGGATGGTATGATTTCTTAGATGTTAAAAATTATCATATATATAGCATGAATCTATACATATTTAGTGCTGGGGATTGAACCCAGGGCTTCACACATGGTAAGATTGAGCTCTGTCACTTAGCTACATCACCTGCCCTATGGATAATTTTTTGTAGAATATATTAAAAACTACCTTTAATTTTTTGATGTGTAATGTTTGATTTGTCAGTTGTCAAATCTGAATATTTTGTTTGTCTTGTATTTGCTTTGCTTTTAAGAATCATATTCACTGGTGTTCATGGAACTATATTCATATTAACTTAATACTTTCTTTATCATTACTTATGCCAACTAACTTCCTTTGGTGACAAATTCCTGTTATCAGTTAAATTATGTTTTCCTTTTACGTATTGTAAGGAACAAGACAGATTTTAAGCATTATTCACTTGACATGTATTTCATTATATGTGAGTGAGATGTATGCTGTGGGTTTTATGTTTGCTTTATATTTTTAATGCTTTCAGCATTTCTTCAAGGATGAGATGGCCACTTTACTACTTGGAACCAGGGGCAAAGAGATTTAATAACTTTGCCCAAGCTCTCACAAAAGAGCTGAGGAAAAGATAGAGGGGATGGAACAACATTGTATTTTATTTATTTATTTATTTTTGAGATGAGAGTTACTTAATAGTCATCTAATCCAATCCTTCATACTTTATAGGTGGGAAAACTGAGGCCTAGAAATATGCCCAAAGCCACAGAACTAACTGATGGCAGGTTGATAGATCAAGTTTCTTTTTTAAGAATTTATAGTCCATATGATTCCATTGCACTCAACCTGCTTTCCTTTATTTATGGTAAGGAGACAGGAAAGGAAAGAAAGAACCTACTTTTCTTTCTTCCATGAGTATTGAAAATAATAACTTGAATCTATTCAGTCTTGGTAGTGAAGCTGTTGTATATCAGTAGTTTCGAGAGTCTTCTCCCCCTTTTCTTTTTAAAATTGCTTTTATTTTTTAAATACATGACAGCGGAATGCATCACAATTCTTATTACACATATAGAACACAATTTTTCATATCTCTGTATATAAAGTATGTTCACATCAATTCATACATGTACTTTGTATAATGATGTCCATCCCAATTCACCATCATTGCTAACCCCCGCCCCCTCCCTTCCCCTCCTTCCCCTCTGCTTTATCTAGAGTTTGTCTATTCCTCACATTCTCCCTCTCCTTACCTCACTATGCAAACATTGTATTTTAAACTGGCTTTAAAGCCTAGTCTGTTTTTTAAGATACCGGAGGATTTCCATTATTTCTGTTGACTGTTATTTGCCACTTAATTCTATTAGGCTTTAGAACTAGTTAGAAGGTGAAATTATGTTACATGTACAATCCTGAGATGAAAGGGACCTGCAGCAAGGATTATACTTAATCTGTTTGACCTAAGAGGCTAATTTTCTGTTTTGTTTGCTTAAGTGAATAGAATGGGGCATTATATAATTTTGATTTATATACCCAAAGCTGTGTGCCCTGGCTAAAATTGTTAAGCTAAATTTGCTTTTGTTGACTAATATCCTCTTTTAATATTTTCCTCATCTTTAGCAATCTCATGGTTTTTGTCATATTTGTCACTCCTGAGAAAGGTACTCTAATTAACTAATTTACACTAATAATGCATGGTAATGGTCAGTGGTAGATAGTATTGACATACAGTTACATGCTGAACAATGACATTTTGATCAACAATGGACACATACTACTATTGTAGTCTCATAAGATTATAACAGAGCCAAAAAATTGCTATTGCCAAAAGACATCATAGCATTTATAATGTTTTAGAATAATGCATTCCATATTTGTGGCGATGCTGTTGTAAAAAGCCTACTGCACTGTTTGTCCTATAAAAGTATAGCCTGTACACTTATGTATTGTACATAATACTGGATTATGATAATGACTATTACCGATTTACACATTTACTATACTATAATCATTACCTTAAGGCGTGTGCTTTGTATTTAGATATAAAAAAAGGTATGCTGTAGAACTGTCATGTGAGCAGCAGCCTCACACATCTTGGGTTTATAGTGTCACTTTCTCTTGGGTTTAATTTAGTCTTGTTCTGATCATGAAAATCACTGCTAATTTTTCCAGTCAGAGGTCACATTGAGTGATTAACTTGGAAGCAAACTTAAAGGTGATTCAGGACTTAAAAGGTGGAAAATTATTGGTGATTATTGCTCATCAGTCAGGCATGTACCATTCCACCATAGCTATGATCTTGAAGAAAAGACAATGTGATAAAAGCTGCTAAAGGACCTGCTTCATTGAAGGCAACGAGACGAACCAAAATTTGAGAAGGCCTACGTTAGATATGGAGAAACTTCTAATGACCTGGCACAGAAGCATTTCCTTCTCTGCACCCTGACAGTCCTGCCAGAGCAAGTTTGTTTACTATGTTGAAAGAAAAGGACCCAGCTACACTGTTGATTTATTGCTAGCTTGGGGTGGTTTAAGTGATTGAAGAATCTTTCTCCATTACATAATGTGATGGTGAATGGTGAATGTGTGAGATCTGATGTGAGGCAGCTGACGGACTTTTGGATATGCTAGATGAGCTTATTGTGGAGGAAAATTACTTGCCAGAACAAATCTTCAATATGAATGAAACCTCCCTGGAAACAGATGCCTGAGAGGACTTTGATCCTTAAGGAAGGTGAATCAGTGCCAGGTTTAAGACTTTTAAGAACAAGATAACAGCAGGGGCCAGTGTTGCAGGCTTCAAATTGAAACCCATTATGACCTGGCACAGTGAGAGACGCTCAGGGCTTTCAAGCATATTGATAAGTTCACACTGCAGTGTGCTCCTGTAGGAGCAGTAGTCAGTCATGGGTGACCCACTTCCTCTTCCAGGGTGCCTTCTTGAATTACTGTGGCAGTGAAATAGAGAACTACTGTCTGGAGGTAATATACCTTTCAAAATTTTGCTTATTCTTGATAATGGTGTCATATATCTAATGACCTGGCACAGAAGTGAATCCCTCATCAGCACCCTGACAGTCCTAGTGAATTTCATAATATCAAAATGTTATTGGTGAATTTCTTAATATCAAAATAATCTTTCTCCCTTCAGACCACCTCTTTGCTCCAATCAGTAAATCAAGAAATTGGAGCAGTTTTTAAGATGTAATACCTGAGGACCTTTATCCTGGTTATCGCAACTTAGGGAGACACTGATGTAATTCCGGAAGGGTTAATCTGTCGCCGTATCAAGAACCTTGCTTGGTCTTGGGGTGATGTCCCCAAGAGGGAATGGCATCATTTGGAATAAGACACTCTAAAAGTTTTTTCATGGCTTCAAAGGATTTGCCATAGGTGAAGAGGTTGTAAAATCAACATGACTGTGGTTGAGATGTTGTATTAATCAGCTTTCTATTGCTGTGACGAAATATCTGAGAAAATCAACTTGGAGGAAAGATTTATGTTGGTTGCTGGTTTCAGAGGTTTGAGTTTGTGGTAGGCTGGCTTCATTGCTGTGGGCCTGTAGTGAGGCAGCATGGCAGAGAGGACATATGGAGCAGAGCTGCCCACCTCATGGTGACTGGAAGACACACACACACACACACACACACACACATTCAGGGACATGATTTGTTTTGTCCCAAGGATCTATACCCTTCAGCCAGGTCTCACCTCCCAGTAATGCCATCAAATTATAATCCCTCAATGGATTGATCACTGATGAGGCTGGGCCATCGTGATCCAATCACTTCTAAAAGCCTCAACTCTGAACATGGCTGCATTGTGGACCAAGCCTTCAGCACATGAACTTTTGTCAGATGATTTTACCCAGGTGTGTATTGAGGAGTTCCTAGAGGTTATTCCTGAGAAATTGATTAATAAAGAATTATTAGAACCCCAACAGGAACACAGAGCCAAAGAAGCAAGATTAAAGGAAACTGTATAAGAAAAAGAATCCCCAGGAAATTCACAGAGAAGGGTTTAGTAGAAGCTTTTGTAGACCTCGATAAACACCCTAAAAATTTTAAAAACGTGGACTCCACTATTGAAGGTTTTTATTAGAAGCTTTTATGGTATATAATCTACCTAAGAACAGATCTATGATAAGAAAAAACAACCACAACCAAGCAAACCACAGTGGACACATTTCTGGGAAAAGAGACTTCAGGAAGACCTCAGGCTGGTCCTTCAGAAGGGATCCAGAAGAAGGTTCTGCCTTCCTAGGAGACAGACAACAGTGTTACTGCCCTGAAGACCTTCCATGGGCAAGATGTGGAGGTGGAAGGCATGGTCCTGGTGACTGACTTGTGTAGCCTCAGTTGAGGTGTCTATGTCTTGTGTCTTAGTTTTTAACAAAAAACATTAAAAAATTAAAAAAAAAATAGAAAAAAGCTTATTGGATAAGGATGTAAAGAAAAATATTTTGTGTAGTTGTACAATGTGGTTGTATTTTTTTCAATTAGAGCATCATAATTTTACATAGTAATTGGATTCATTTTGACAAAATCATGCGTGCAAGGAATTTGAATTCTGTTCCCATTTCCCTTCCCTTCCTCCTTTCTCCTATTCTCCCTGCTTTACTCTATTAGACTTCCTTCCTCCTACACATACATAAAGGTGACATTCCCTTTGGTATCTTTATATATGAATATGACATGATTTTGTTAAATTCATTCCATTTATTTTCCCCTTTCCCTTCTTCCTCCCTTACTCTTTTTTTTTTCTTTCTTAATTAAAATTTATTTGTAGGCAGTGCTGAGAATTGAACACAGTGCCTCACACATGCCAGGCACGCGCTCTATCCCTGAGCTTCCACCCAACCCCTCCTCTTACTCTCGTTCTCCTTCTTCTCCATTGATCTTCCCTCTATCTTTTTATGATATTTGATTTCTTTCTCAACTGCCTTCTTTCCTTTGTTTTGCTTTAATTTCCACATATGAGAGAAAACATATGACCCCTGATTTTTCTGAGTCTGGCTTATTTCCCTAGGCATGGTTTTCTTTAGTTCTGTCCGTTTACCTGTAAATGCCATTATTTCATTCTTTTCGATGGATGAGTAAAACTCTGTTGTATATGTATACCAAAGTGCTTGTATTTTAAGCAAAGTGTTAATGTCAAAAAGTTAGAAAAAGTAAAAAATTGCAATAAGCTAAGGATAATTTATTATTGAAGAAAGAAAACTGTTTTTTACACATTAGTGTAGCCCAAGTTCACGGTGTTATTGAAGTCTGCCATGTGGTGTGAGTGAAGTCCCTGGGCTTTCACATTGGCTCACCACCCCCTCCTGCCTCACCCAGAGCAACTCTGAGTTGTAAGCTCCATTCATGGGAAGTGCCCTCCACAGAGGTACTGTTTTTAAAAAATCTTTTATACCATATTTGTACTGTTATTTTTCTGTATTTAGACACATAAATAATTAACCAAAGTGTTGGAATTGCCTTTAGTATTCAGTAGCATGCTGTATAGGTATGTAGCCTGGGAGCAGCAGGCTGTGCCATATAGCCTAGGTGTATAGAAGGTGATCCCATCTAGGTTTGTGTAAGTACACTCTGATATTAGCACAAAACCAAAATCGTCTGACTACGCATTTCTCAAAACATCCTCATGGTTAAATAAGCATGACTTATCATAAAGATGTATTTGCATTTTAAAAGAGACTTGATTAGTATTCTATTTAAAGGGATGAATGGTGAAACTTGAGGCTCTGATTCTGATGAGTAAAATTTTTTTTGGGCAGAGAGGGCCCTTCAAATCACTATGCACCCAATAAGTAATTCCAACTTTTTATAAATATATTTCAGTACCATCCTAAATGTATAAAGCTTACATATTTATTTATTAAAGTATTTTTTATAGTAGATGGACACAATACCTTTATTTTATTTTTATGTGGTACTGAGGATGGACCCCAGTGCCTCACATGTGCTAGGCAAGCACTCTACCAACTGAGCTATAGCCCCAGCCCACATATTTATTTTTTATGAGATGTCCAGTTGCAGTAGACCCTTCTGTGTTTTGTATACTTCTTTGTATAGCATCATGGAGTTGGGAGGAGCATCCCAAAGTCATCAGCCATCATGTCATCTGAGCCATTGGTGAGCACTCAGACTACTTGTGTCATGTTAAAAACCGTTAAACACTCCCTGAAACTTCATTTGGATAAAGATGTTATGTCCTGTTCTTCTTCACTTACTTTTGTTTTGGGATGTCCTTGTGCTGTAGGAAAGAGAAGCAGTCTGTCTGGACAGTTCTTCTGTGTTGGTGTTCACGGAGATCTTTGGGTAAGCTAGCTGTTTACTCATTGGTAAGGAGGGGATAGATGGCTTTGAATTTGGTTACTCTGAATGTACCTCCAGAGAGTTTATCATACAGGTGCACAAATGGGACAGTTGACAGGTTTTCCTCTGAGTGACAAGGCTCAGTCCGGCCTGTGGTTAGGCGACATGGAAGCCCGATGGGATGGTGATAAGCGCACCACTGGCAGAACTTCTGGAAAGCCACAGTGATGAAATCCAGGAAATCTGTTTATATGGTGTGCAGATTTGTGGCTTTATTGTATGAGGGATTTGAGTATGATTAATCTTTTTTTTTTTCTTATTTTTGTTATACTTGGAGTTAGGTTAACTAAATGTTAACAATTCTCTTTACTACTTTTTTAATTTTAATTTTTTTGTGGTGTTGGGAATGGAACCCAGTGCCTCACCCACAAGTGCTCCTAAATAGTTTTATTAAATATTGTGTGCTTTAAATAAAATGGATTCATGGTCTCTTCTGAAGCACAGGTTTCCTCTGATTTGTTAGGACTAGTTATAAAAAAATAGCGTATTGGGTTTAGATTTCCCCAGAAGCAAACCCTGAAAAAGTATTTAAGTGCAGGTAGTTTACCTGGGGCATGGTTTTAGAAAGCACTGGTAGGGGAGTGGGGAAGCAGTGCCAGTAAAGGGCATTGCGCTGCAGTCACCACTCAGGGCATCTGCAGCTCGCTCGCACTGGGGGACTCTCAGAGGCCAGATAAAATGTCTGCCTTATCGCCAGCCCAGACAAGGGAGATTGAGTGCCGTGCACTGGCTTCCTGGCCCTCGCTGACACGGACTCTGGCATTGCTGGCTTCTCCTGGGAGTGCGAGCCTAGCACATCTCAGTGGTCAAAAAGCAGCGCTCAGCAGAGTGTTCCTAATGAGCAGTCTCCTGTGCTCAAGGCACAATAGCATTGGCTGCTGTTAGCAAGCCTTTACCATGTCTGTCATGTGCCAGGCAGTGTTCTAGGTGGCCTATGTGAGCTCATCAAATCCCCACATAAGCTTTAGGAAGTAGGTACTGTTAATGTCCTCATTGTACACACGAGGAAACAGCACAGAGATGTTGGGCATTTTGCCCTCAGTTACACAGCTATAATGCCAACTGCTATTGAACCCAGGTGGTTTGGTATACAGTCCATGCTTTTAATCCAAACAGTGGGCTCCTTCTGGAGCAATGGAGTGTGAAGCAGGGCCTTTTGGTTTTACTGTTTTCCTTTACAGCTGCCTCTCTTTCCCTTCCTCTGGTCTTCCCTTCTGGTGTTCTTTGCCTTCTTTGTAGAAATCCTCTCCTCCTCCTGTAACACAGGCATGCCTCCTCCCATTCATACACTAAAGGATAGCATGTAAAATATATATATATTTTTTTCAGGCTGGGGATTGAACCAGGGCCTCAGGCATGATAGGCAAGTGCTCCACCACTGAGCTACATCTCCAGCCTTTTTTTAAAAAATTGAGTCAGGGTCTTGCTAAATTGTTCAGGCTGGCCTCTTACTGTGATCCTCCTGCCTCAGCCTCCTGTGTAGCTGTCATAGAGAGTAGTTCTATACTAAAATGTTGATTGATTTTTTTTTTCAGGTTATGTAATAAATAACGAAGACTTCTGGGCTTGATAATGCTCAGTGGTTATTTTCCATTTCTTTTTTTTTCTCATGTAGTGCTGGGGATCAAATCTAGGGCCTCATGCATGCTAGGCAAATGCTCTACCACTGAGTCACATCCCCAGCCCTTCTTTTTTTTTTTTTTTTTTGACTAGTATTTAAGAACCTAAGAAGATGTGATGGTCGAATGATAGGTAACCAGGTTGATATTTTTGGATTGGGAGATACCTATTCTTTGGCCATGGTTGTAAGGAGAGGCTAAGAGATGTATGCTTGTGTTAAAAAAAAAAAACAAAACAGAACCACAACAACAGCAAAAAAACCTTTCCCATCTGTCTTGTTTTATCCTCCAGCCCTCATGCTCCCTTTTCTTTGTGATTGTAGAACTATCACATGCTATTTGTAAAACAGTTGGACAGTATGTCAAGAATAGAAAGTCCTGCTTCATGACTGCTTTTTTCCACAAAGTCTCTTCCCTCTGTTTCTCCCAAAGGTGACTCTTGCTTAGCTTTATTAATGTTTTTGTAGGTTAAAAGAATCATATCTGGTGTGGAGGCACATGCCTGTAATCCCAATGGCTCCAGAGAATGAGGCAGGAGGATTAGGAGTTCAAAGCTAGCTTCAGCAAAAATGAGGTGCTAAGCAACTCAGTGAGACCCTGTCTTTAAATAAAATTCAGAATAGGGCTGGGGATGTGGCTCAGTGGTCAAGTGCCCCAGAGTTCAATCCCCAGTAAATCCTGCCCCTCTCCAAAGAGACTTATATCTGTGTATCTGTAACAAATTATATGTAAAATATGTTCTAGATATGCACAGTTGTGAGTTGGGTTTTTTAGAAACATAAGTGGGACTCTATATATCTTGCTTCTCAGCTTGCTTTATTCTACCAGGTTGCCTTCCTCCCAGACATGTCCCAATCCCTATTGGAAGTCTCTCATTCTTTTAAAAAGGCTACATATTACTTTGTAGTAAGGGTATACCATAATTTAAATATTTTCTTATTGATATTTCTCCAATTTCTTGGTTCATTACATATAATGCTTCTGTGATTGTCCTTGAAAAAACATTTTTGTTCCTGAGGAAGTATATTTGAGGAATGGAGTTGTAAAATTAGAATGTCCCAGACAGAACATGTATGCACATTTATAGTTTTTATAATATCTGATACATTTTTCTTCTGAAAGACCCACCACTTGAGTGGTGGGGATGTAGCTCAGTGGAAGAGCACTTGCCTAGCATGTGCAGGGCCCTGGGTTTGATCTGCAGGAGCCCCTCCCAAACTTGACTAAGACACTTTCTTCCCATTAGCTCTGTATAAGTGCCCATTTTCCTAAACATCTGCCAGCATAGTTGCTTGCAGTTTTTACTTAGTTCCTTGAAGGATGACAAATGGTATTTATCTCTAATCACTAATGATGTTAGTGTCTTTCTTTGAGAATTACTTGTTTGAATATTTTATTCATTTTTCTATCAGATTATGTGTACTTATTGATTTTTATTCTAGCATGGCCTCCCTTTTTGAACGGTCAAATAAATATTCAAAATTCTCTCTCTAAAAGTTTTTTGGTTGCAAGTAGTGGATGTTAGATATTTTTATTTCTTTTATCCAATGGGAGAGAAATAAGATAGTTTTTAATGTTTTCTAGAATTTTATGGGTAATTTATTTTGAAAGAGAATATTTCTTTACATGTTTCAGTACATAAAATGTAGTGAATGTTTCAGTACATAAAAATTGTACATATTATGGGTTACCATGTGATGTTTTGTATATGTATATGTTGTGCAATATTCAAATCAGAGTAAACACATTTATCTCCTTAAACATTTACCATTCTTTGAGCAAAAATATGCAAAATGCTTTCTTCCAGGTTTTTTGAAATATAGCATGTTATTATCTATAGTCATCTTAATGTTCAATAGAACAATAATTTATTTCTCCTGTTTCAACTGTAGCAGTACCCATTGACCAATTGGAAAGATATCTCATAAAACGGTGGCAGTAGCAGAGGTGGTAAATTAGGAAGTTTGATAAATTTGTAGTTTTTATAATGTTTGTTTCAACTATTGAACATTCTTATGCTAAAAATTACACCCCTTTTCTAATGCTAGAGAAAAGTTTTGAAATGAACACTAATTTAAGGAAGAATAAAGAAGATATTTTCGAATCATAAAAATATTGATAGTGCATGTTTCATAACATGTAGAATAGTTATTAAATAATAGCTAAAGTACCATTTAAAATGATATATTTGGATACACTCACTATGTTAAAAAAGCTCATTAGCAATGTGAATACAAGATGAATACCACCTACTGATCGTAATCTATGATGAGATGCAAGTCTGGGCATCTTTGGCCTAAGTATCACAGGAGTGGAACCTTTCTGTCACGAGGCACACAGTTTTGATTTTTCCCATTACTGATGGTTCTTACTTTGATCACTTAATTAACTGTTGGCTTTCTCAGAGCTCCTCTTCTCCTTTGTCATTAGTAAGTATTTTAGGGAGGGTACTTTGAGGTGACGACTCTCCTGTTGCCAGTCACTGTTGACTTGATTTTGTGAGTTGGTGTGGATTCGTGATACCTTTCATATTAAATGGATTGTAATCCATTTCTGTAATTTATTTTTAAGTTGTCCTAGATTTTGTGCTTGGAAATCTCTTGAAGCTGGCTGTGTCCTTTTCACATGTTCCTGTCATTCTTGGAGCTGTTCTTAGTTTTTTTGAAAACAAGGCTTCTCTTCACTTTCCCTGCCTTAGTTGTGGGTCATTTCTTCTAGGGGCTATGATACGTCTTTGAACAGAGCGTGGTTTTTAGAAGCAAGATCTTTGTCATTTTTAGTGGGGTGTTGCTGTTATTTACACCTGTTAGTGAACATGTGTGTGCGCGCACACACACACACACAGATAGATTTACAACTCTGTTTATTTTTATATTTGTTTATGTTGAAAACCATTCCTCCACTTCTCATCGCGCCTCCAGGGTTCCTTCAGATTCTCTTCCTTTTCGCATCATGCAACAGTGAGAAACTTGACCCCATTGTCCTTTTATATACTATTGACTAACCCTTCTCCCCTCTTTCTGGGCCATCTTCCAAGTGGAGGTCCTCCTCCCGCTCCTGTTCCCACATCCCGTCCTCCCTGGCAGCCCTCATGCCTCTCAGGTTTGATGCCTTCCTCTGGATGCTGACACACAGCACCCTGCCCTTTGTGTGCACCTGCTCTTTTGGAGAACACTGCCGGGACTTTTCCTCCTCTTGGCCTCCAAGAGCTTGAGCTGGATGGCTTCTGCTTGCAATTGTGCCTCCTTCCACTTGGGTTCCACACCCTGCCCCTGGCCTCTTTCCTGTAAGTGTGTCCTTCTCTTCCTGCTCTGGATCTGACATGCTGAGCTGCTGCCTCTGGCCATAAGCCTGTCCACACAACAGGATTCTAAACCTACCCTTTGAAGTTGTGACATTCCATACTGGGCCACTGAGTCTCCCTCTCTTCCCCACGAATAGATGTGTGCTTTACTCCTCTCCACTTACAGCTTTTAGACTGAATTGTCCAGGAAGGGTAAAGAGGAAGCAAACATTCCTTTTCTATTCACATCTGTTCCTTGAAGATTGTGCAGTGGGTCCTTGTATCAGGCTCCAGTTGTTCTTCCCAGACAGCTGTTGGTGACTGAGCACATAGGAAGTGAGTCAGCACATCATGGCAGAAGGATGTGGCGGAGAAAAGCAGCTCAGGAATGGCCACTAGGAAGCAGAGCTCTCTGGATACTCCTTATACCAGAATATGCTCCTCTGCTTAAGGGCCTTTAGGAACTTTGAGCCAATACTTAAAGTATTTTTTTTTTTTTTAAGTATTAAGTCTTTTATTTGTTGATTTCTCTTAAAGGCTTTGCATTAATCTAGTATTTGGGGAAAAGTTGGTTAAACTGCGATACTGCAGTTTTCTATCTCTGCAGCTTGGACACTGTTCCTTTTGGCTGTGAGTTGATGTAGCAAGATGTAGTGGTGAATTTGGATGAGGACTTGGATCTGGATAGATCACCACTTCTTGGGTTTGATTAGAAACAAATGCCCTTTTTTTATGTAGAGACCTGATTGCCAAGACACGTTCCTCATTGAACACCCCCTAGGGGTCTGTGCATTTTTCCTCCTTGAGGTGTGCTGGCTAGGCAGTCTTCAGGATGTTAAAAGTAAGTACGAGAGGTTTATTTCATAGTATCCAACCATCATAAAAGTGTTTGTTTCCTCTTCCTCTACCCTTCCTGGATAATTCAGTCTAAAAGCTGTAAGTGGAGAGGAATAAAGCACACATCTATTCATGAGAAGAGAGGGAGACTCAGTGGCCCAATATGGAATATATAAAAATATATAATATTTGTAGCTTGTTTTTAAAATATCTTCTCACTTTTTATGGGGAAAAGGCACACTCATACATTGCTGGTGGGACTGCAAATTGGTGCAGCCAATATGGAAAGCAGTATGGAGGTTCCTTGGAAAACTTGGAATGGAACCACCATCTGACCCAGCTATTCCTCTCCTCAGTGTATACTTAAAGGACTTAAAAACAGCGTAATACAGGGACACAGCCACATCAATGTTTATAGCAGAACAATTCACAATAGCTAAACTGTGGAACCAACCTAGCTGCCCTTCAGTAGATGAATGGATTAAAAAATGTGGCATATATACACAATGGAATATTAGCAATAAAAGAGAATATCAGCAATAAAAGAGAATAAAATCATGGCATTTGCAGGTGAATGGGTGCAATTGGAGAAGGTAATGCTAAGTGAAGTTAGCCATTCCCCCCCCCCGAAAAAAATGCCAAATATCTTCTTTGATATAAGGGAGGTGACTCAAAATGGGGTAGGGAGGTGACTCAAAATGGGGTAGGGAGGAAGAGCATAAGAAGAAAATTACCTCTAGATAGGGAAGAGAGG
>NW_026000037.1:1367106-1384387 GCF_001458135.2 Marmota marmota marmota
AAAAACAAACAAATGGTGAATGTTTTCTCTGATATAAGGTGACTGACTCATAGAGGGATAGGGAGAGGGAGCATGGGAGGAATAGACAAACTCTAGATAGGGCAGAGAAGTGGGAGGGGAAGGGAGGGGGCAGGGGGTTAGCAATGATGGACGAATGTGATGGACATCATTATCCAAAGTACATGTATGAAGACATGAATTGGTGTCAACATACTTTATATACAAACAGAGATATGAAAAATTGTGTTCTATATGTGTAATAAGAATTGTGATGTATTCCACTGTCATATATTGAAAAAATAAAAGCAATTAAATAAATAAATATATATATGTGTATATATATATATGTATATATGTGTGTGTGTGTGTGTGTGTGTGTGTGTGTGTATATATATATTCATATTCTGGGTGAATGTTTTCTTCTGAAAAAAAAATCTCCCTTTAAATTTGTTTTATTTTATTTTTGTTTAAAAAAGTAAAAAGAATGAAAGCAAAAAATGAATCACCAAATTTTAAAGTACTGGTTGACAGACTTTTTTAAAGCTTTGAAAAATATGAAAGCGTATTTTACTCATCTTTACACTGTAGAATATAAAGGATTATTAAAAAATGAAAACAGTCTTAATCTTCTGTAGCTTTTTTGCCCTTTAATTTTTATACCACTGTTATTAGAAAGCTTTTTGTTATTGAGGTCTTATGTTTTGAAGAAGTGTTTAATTTGTCTCTGTAAGTCATGCTACGATTTGGGCAATGTGGAATATGGAACATTATAGTCTGTTGTGGATAATATCTGGCAGTGTTGTCTCTTCCAGTTTTTAACTTACCCTGTAATCATCCAAAATTGAGTTGTGAATAAGCAGAAAATATGTTTAAAAGATTAAAAGTCAGCTAGGGTGAATTTCAATGAAAATATTGTCATCACACATTCTTCTGCATCCAGGAAAAATCTACTATTTTTCTATTTTTTATATCACCCATTTCTATTACTCTTAAAGGATTATTAACTGTGCAGTCTCCTTATGATTAAATCTAGTTTTTCCCCCTTTTCTGGTTTATTATAATTTTGTTAAAAGTAGGTTGGTTTAATCATGTTGTTACTGTATTAATGGCTTTTTTGAATCATAAGAGCTTTACTTCTTTTTAAATAAATTTTTTTTAGATGTTGATGGATCTTTATTTTATTCATTTATTTATGTACGGTGCTGAGAATCAAACCCAGTGCCTCACACATGCTAGGCAAGTGCTCTACCATTGAGCCACAACCCTAACCCCTTTTAATTCTTTCTTGTAATCCAAATATTCTCATCCTGCTTGTGTGTGTTTGTGTGTGTGTGTGTATGTATGTAATATACACACATTTGTCACATCTGATGACAATTTGACAGTATATTGTAGTTTATCCTAAGCATCTGATATCAGGAGATCTGCTTATTGTTCAGATTCTATCCAGAGTGAATTTGAACTGGGAAGATGATTTCCCCACGGAATAATGAATACACAGAAATGATGGCAATTAAGAGGAATTTATCTAACTTAATATACAAATATAATTATTATTAAGTGGCGGCTTTTGAGACAGAGTGGGTGAATTTGTTTACATGATTAACATGTACTCCTTTCTTATTGTTAATATAGATATTTCTTATTAGATTTAAAAATAATCATGTCTCTCTTAGTCTGCACTCATATTTAGAATGCTAAAATCAGGATGTTACAAATTTGATGTCTTATATATTTCAGACAGAAATATAGATTGTTGTTTATTGTATTTTCACATTCTCATTATTTAAAGAAACAAATTGATTTAATATTAAATTCACCTCCGCCCTTACATGATTCTCTGGGAATTTTAAAATTTTGATTCTAAATTTAACCTTTGACCTCTTTTAGGCCTTTAAATGCTATTCTGGAAAAACTTCAGTAATGGATCAAAGGAAAAATGACAGTATTGTTCCTAGTATCACTCAATTAGAAGATTTTCTTACAGAACACAATTCCAATGTCGTTTGGCTCCTTGTTGGTAAGTAAAATGTATTTTCCTGTGCTTCATTGTGTTTTACATATGGTTTAAGGACTGCTAGGTTGTAAGCATTGGTTAACTGAAGTTGCGATACTTAGAATACCATTTATTTATTTTAAGTAAAGATTTTAATCTCTCTGTGTTTCTTGAGTATTTACTCTGGAAGCTTCTTTGGAAAGCACTGTACTTTTTCTCAGGCTCCACCTTATCTTAGGCAGGGGTGATGGGAGGAGGAAAAAGACATTGCACTTGAGGTCCTTTTCCTATTTAAGATCACCTTCCTTGGGCTGGGGTTGTGATAGAGTGTTTGCCTAGCACGTGTGAGGCGCTGGGTTCGATTCTCAGCATCACATAAAAATAAAAGTAAAATAAAAGTATTAAAAAAAAAAGGTAACCTTCCTTACCTGTACTCAACAGAAACAAATGAACACTTTCATTTGTTTAAATATAGAAGTAATAAATCCTCATAGTCAGTCTGTTTTTATAGTAGAATAGAATGTATATGCCTGATTCATCTTTTAATATGTATTCTCACTCCTGTGTACCTGGTAGTGGGCTCTGCTATTTGTAATTTTTGTATAATATCCTAGATGTTTTCTAGGTGCATGCAAATAGTTCAAAACAGCATATAACTAAATGGCAGGAGAGCAGAGGGTGGGGAATACGAGTGAATGAATATGAACGAATGAGAGGAAGAAATAGAGAAATAATAGCAGGAAAGGGAGCAATTACCATAGGCTGTTATTGCCCAGGAAATTTTCATGAAAGTGTTATATTTGATTTGAACTTTGGCTCAGGAACTGGAATGCTAGAGAGGAAAGCAGGAAGGGTGAAGTAGGAGAGTGAGAGTGGTGACATTGTTGGTCATCTGTGTGCCTGATGGCACAGCTTGTTACAGTTGTGTGAAGGTAGGTTTTTTTTTTTCTTTAAGTTTGTTGGGCACTTGAGGCCTGCAGATGTTAAACTACCCAGCTGTCTTTCTCTGAGGACAGCACAAGGGGTGGAGCTGGGCTATGGGCCAGGCTACAGTGAATGTAGAAGAATTTAAAATACTTAATGATTTATAAACACTTTGTGGTAATCGAGTTACCATTTTCTGTTTGATGGAGCTGAACTCCTATAAATTATTAAAGGAAGTTAAAAAAGTAAAATGAAATAACAAATAATAGAATGGACGAGAACTTCATAAAAGGTGTTGGAGGTTACCTTCTGGTTTAATTAAGGACAGAATTCTTCCTTAATTCTCATGTGTCCCCTTTCTATTACTGAGGATTTCTGACTTTATTCTGTTCTATATCAACTTTCTTTAAGGACAAAACAACAATAGCAATAAATAAAATCATTGAGTTAATTATTTTTTTAATTCCCTCTGATTTACTAGGGGACTTATGATGTTCAAAGTGTGGTTGAGGTCATGCTAAAGCGAAAAGGCCACAAGATATGTAGTATTAAAAGCATATTTCTCAGCAGATGCCTTCTGTATTTCTGAAGGGCCCATAACAACCTGCTGCCGAAACAGTGATTTATAGTAAAAATTTGTACAAAATAACTTTAAACTTACAACCCAGTGTCATAGCATCAAAATAACTTTTTAATAAGAGTTTTTAGAAATAATCTTTTGGGCAGATTATAGTAACTTCCTACAAAAAAATTGTTACCCTGAGAATTATTACATTTTATTATGACTCTCTCTTGACTGTTTTTTCACATACCTTTTAAAACGTTAGGAACTTCAAGTGATATTGCTAAAAGGTTACACATGTGAACCTTAAATTATTTTTTCCCAAATACAGAAGATAGTTACATACTTTTAGAAAGGACAAATACAGGAATATTTATTATCGAAACAAAATGCTTTTTTGTGCTATGCTTTTTTTATATTCATGTATATTTTTGTATACTCATGATCTCATTTTTGGGGGGAATACAGATTTTATAGGTGACTAAACTTTTTATAAAAAAAAACTAGTCAAATTTGAATATCATTTACTGTAGCATATTTGATAGTATCCATCAAAAGTGGGTTACTGTTACAGCAAAAATTACTGCAAAATATTTAGTATAAGATGATCTGTTGATAAGTGTGCCTTTAGATGAAAATTCTGACTTTTCTGATTTTTTTCAAGCAGAGATTGTTGACTTAAAAAAACTGACTTGTCTCTGATTTAAAAATATCTTCAGTTTTCATTGTTTTTCAAGTGATTGTAGCCTGTTTTGGGAAATAGCTTAGGAATAAAATTATGTGTGAGCATTTTGCTAATAGAGGTGGATATTTTTCCAGTTGTTCACAAATATGGGCTTTCTCTTCCCAGAACTCATTACATGTTTAGCAACTAAAACATACAAAGCAATGAAAAAGTACACAGGTAAGAAGAAAAAAAAAGAAAGTTATACTTGAACATGATTTAACTGAACTGATTGGGAATGTTTTTCTGGCTAATGACTGAAAAGATCTCTAGAGGAAGATTGGATAAGGTAGAATCAACCTCTAGTTATAAAATTCCAGGTACTAAATTTTAAGAGGACAAATTACCATATGGAAGTAAATCTTATCATTTTTTTCCCTCCCAACAGCTACTATTTTGTCCTGTGGATGGATCATTTATCTCACGTACTATAATTCTCGGAATGTTGGTCTTATTTTAACATTGGTTCTTAACAGATTGTACAAGAATGGCTATATCCATATTGGTAAGTTTGTCTAACACAGAATTGTTTTTCTTCCACATAAACTTAAGATGTGTATTATAAATCTATATTTTATAAACACATACCAGCTTAGCCTTTGTTTTGTGAGAGCTGAAACCGTCTTTAACGCTTTCTCTCTCATGCAGCATTCTATGACTAGTGATGAATTACCATTTGATTATTGTCTTTTACCCCATTCTTACTTTTTTATAGTGCTTCAATAGTAACTTTTTGACTTTTTTTTTTTTTTTACTTAGAAAAGATGCTTATTAAAAGTATTTTAAAAGTTTAGACACATATAAAACATGGAGCCAGGTGTAGGGTGCATACATCTAATTCCAGCAATGCCAGAGGCTGAGGCAGTAGGATTGGTAGTTTGAGGTCAGTCTGGGCAATTTGAGAAGATCCTGTCTCAAAATAAAATACAAAAAGGACTGGGCACTTGCTTAGCATGCTCAAGGGCCCCGGGTTCAATTCCTAGTATCATAGAATTTCTTAGAGAAGTCTACCTTCCATATTAAATTTTGGATGTTCAAAGTTGTAGTTATTTTTTTTTTTTAACATCTGTAAGTTGAGATCATCCTGTGTATTTCACTTTGTGCCCTGCTTTATTAGCTTAATTTCTGGTTATTTAATGGTAGAAAGTTTGCAGGTAGATAGAAGAATGTATTTGGGAAAGTGGGACGAGGGCTGACTGGATAGAACCATTCTCATCTTCCTTATATTTGGATACCTTAGTGGACATAAGTAAAACTTCTCTCAAACATAAGTCATCTTCCATTAATTTGGTTAATGCAGTGATTGAAATTGATGGATGGTGAATTGGTTACTGCTTTGATTTTAATGGCTGAGTATATATACTTAAGGGAATTAGCCACATAAATTTCCTACTTAAACCAATATTCTCATGTAGTGGTTAGTTGCTCAGTACATAGTGATTACACATATGACATTTTTTGTTAAAATGGTCAAAAAATAATGGAAGTCAAGACCTAGAAATTAGACCAGAAACCCTGCAACTGCTAGAAGAAAAAGTAGGTCCAACACTCCAATATTTCAGCACAGAAATGACAGGCATGAAGCAACTCAGATCCTGTCTCTAAATACAATACAAATAGGGCTTGGGATGTAGCTCAGTGATCAAGTGCCCCTGAGTTCAATCCCCTACTTCCCCCATCCCTACCCCAAAAAAGCTTCTGCAAGCAAAGGAAACAAGCATGAAGAGAGAGCCTACAGAATGGAGAGCATCTTTGCCACCTGCTTCTAAGATAGGGCAATTAATATTCTGAATATACAAAGAACTAAGAAAACTTAGCACCAAAAACAAAGCAAAAAACAAAACAAAACAACAAAACCCACAAATAAGCCAATTAATAAGCGGGCAAAATAATTAAATAGACATTTCTCCAAAAGAAGAAATAAAATTGGCCAAAAAATGTTAAAAAATATTCAACATCTCTTGCTAGAGAGCAATCAGGGAAATGCAAATCAAAATTACACTTAGATTTTATCTTACTCCAGTCAGAATGGCAATTATCAAGAATATGAATAGTAAATGCTGATGAGGTTGTTGGGGAAAGGTACACTCAAGATGTTGCTGGTGCACCTGCAAATTAGTACAATAACTCTGGAAAGTAGAATGGAAATTCCTCAGAAAACTACAAATGGAACCATCATATGATTCAGCTATCCCACTCCTCAATTTATATCCAAAAGATTTAAAATCAGCATATTACAGTGATGCAGCCACATCAATGTTTATAGCAGCACAATTCATAAAAGCCAAGCCATAGAGTCAACCTGGTGCCCTTCAGCAGATGAATGGATAAAGAAGAGGTGGTCTGTACACACTTTGGAGTATTTCTCAGCTATAAAGAAGAAGGACATTATGGGACTTGCTGATAAATGGATGGAACTGGAGACTATCATGCTAAATGAAACAAGCCAGTTCCCAAAAGTCAGAGGGTGATTGTTTTCTCTGATATGTGGAAGCTAATCCAAAATAAGGGGAGAAGGTGGCAACAACAACAGATAAGTAAAACGGGACAAAAAGGGGAAGAGGGAATTTCATCAAAATAGAGGAAGGATCAGGAGAGTAGATGAAGGGGATTGAGGAGGAGAAAGAAGGGACAGGAAAAGGGAAGAACAGGGCATGAATCTGACCGACATTTCTAATATGCATACATGGATGTGGCATGGTGGGTCCCAGCATCAGTGTATCCATAGGACACTAATAAAAGGAAAAAGAAGTAAACTTTACTTAAAATTAAGTAAAGATTGAATTGACTGAATTGGGATTGATGGAGTGTGGAGGGTGGGTGCTGGGGACTGAACTGGAGCAGGGTGGACTCCATGCTGTTGTGATTATGTCAGGGTGTATCCTAGTGTTGTATATTACTAATAATAAAACTGGAAAATCTGTAATACTATAAGGATAGGAATGGAGTGTGAAGAGATTAATTATCCATTAAATTGAATGCTTAAGATTTTAAGCTTTAGGTGCTTTATCATATATAAGAATTACAATATAAAACAATCAATTACTGTTATTCTTCTCTCCTACAACAGGATCCTTCTCTTTCTCTGTTCTTTCTGGAAAAGTCATGGTTCGTGAAATCTATTACATCACAGAAGACATGTCTATTAGGTAACACCATTTAAAAAGGACTCAAAACATGAAATATTGTAAAAATGTTCTGTTTACGATGTTTTATTTAATATGACTTCTTCAAGTAAGCCAAAGGTTAAAATCATTTTCTTGAGTTAGGTGTGGTGGAATGTGCCTGTAGTCCCAGCTGTTCAGAAGGCTGAGGTAGGAGGATCATTTGAGCCCAGGAGATTGAGAGCAGCCAATGCAATACAGAGACCCCATCTCAAAAAAAAAAAATCGTACTTGGTGAATGGATCTTTTAAAATGGTTCTGTCCTTGGATTAATTTAGCTACATTTTTTTTTAGAGACAGGGTCTCCCTGAGTTGCTTAGGGCCTTGCTAAGTTGCTGAGGCTGGCTTTGAACTCACTGTCCTCCTGACTCAGCTTCTGGAGCCACTGGGATCACAGGTGTGCGCCACCACACCTGGCTGCCTAACCATTTCTGATGTAGAATTCCTGGTGGTTATTTGTAATAAAATACAGAGTTCAGAGATGTTGACCATCCATTATCAACATTGGTCATTAAAGTCTCATCCATTTTTAGCTCCTCTTTAAAGATAAGCTCATAGAATTATTTAGCATTTGTTAGCAACTCTAATTTTACTTTTAAGAAATACAAATCCGAATGTAATAGGAAATTGTAATGTTTGCAGTCTCCTCTTCCATAAGCCTTGAAGAAAGGCCTGCATCCTTTTTGTTCCTCTTAGTATTTGTTACTTAGATATTGAAAATTTGGCATTAATTGAGAGGTGCTAGGATTTGTCAGTACTCCTCTCCTGCCTCACTTAAAGCTGTAGGAAGCATCTTCTGTGCTATTCTAAAATATTTCCAAATCAGAAGAAAGAAAAGAAAAGGAAAGACGTTATGAATACATGCTTTTGGAGCATGAGGTGATAGATCATTTATAGAAATGAAGAAGTATCTTTAAAAGTTTCCCTTTAGTGTGCTAATATCATATCCCCTTTTAAAATTTGGCTTATCTATTTAATTTTTATATTTAAAAAATATTATTTAAAATGCAATAATTTTTAGCACTTCCATTTTCCTGTTACATATAATGTAATATTTACACTTTACCCAATTAGAACAGTTTCAAAATAATACATATGTGATAAATGTATACAATTTTTGTCAGTTAAGAATTTTCAAGAAGAATTCCCTCCCTAATTTAGAGCTACATATGTCCCTTTTCCTTTTTTAACTGGAAGGCTATAAAATATTTTGTTCAGAAAAAAAGATGTCTATTTATGTATGCTAGTACTCTTTTGAGAATTTTGTTTTTTCTTTGTTTTCAAAGTCTACCTAATTAAGAAATGAGTTAAGTAAATTGCTACTTCTCATTTTTGTAATCTACCTTTCTTAGAATTCAAGATGGATTTATCATTTTTCGGTGGTGGAAAATGTATAACCCCAAGCAGAAACAACATGGTAAGTGTTCATTTTTTCCAATGTTTAAAATTTTCAGTCACAGCAAAATTTTCATTTACAGATATTTAAATGTTGCACATCTTATAATGGATGTTTATAAGAGCAGCAATGTTTAGAGAACTCAGTTTTACCTCTGATTCATTGAAAATTTGTCCGTAGCTTTCCTGCCGCCTGCTTATGTCCAGTAACTTCAACCTGCTGTTCCTGCAGGGTTACCCTCTACCCACGCGTCTAGCCTTCCCTCCTGTTCTGTCTGTGGACCTAGTGCGCCTTGACACCATCCCCTCAGCTCCTGTGGCTTTGCTCATTCTACGCCACCTGCCACTGGTTCTGACTCTTCAGTGAGCCTACGGTGAAGAGAGGGGCAGTGCAGGCCCCAGGCTGCACTGGGCTTGCTCTCGCCATCAGAGTTTGCTTCCAAGCCATCTTTCGTGGTTCTGGAACAGCTCCTGTCTTTGCCCCAAGCCTCTTTCTACATTAACTGTACAAGTGGCTTTAAGGAGAGTAGGCCCTGTCTTTATTTTCTAGAATTGTGCTTCTCAGACTTTCGATCTCAGAAACCCTTTACATTCATCTAAATAATTGAGGATTCCATTATGAAGTCAAACAACAACAAGTGCTGGCGAGGATGTGGGGAAAAGGGTACACTTGTACATTGCTGGTGGGACTGCAGATTGGTGCAGCCAATTTGGAAAGCAGTATGGAGATTTCTTGGAAAGCTGGGAATGGAGCCACCATTTGACCCAGCTATTCCCCTTCTTGGTCTATTCCCTAAAGACCTAAAAAGAGCATGCTACAGGGACACTGCTACATCGATGTTCATAGCAGCACAGTTCACAATAGCAAGACTGTGGAACCAACCTAGATGCCCTTCAATAGACGAATGGATAAAAAAAATGTGGCATTTATACACAATGGAGTATTACTCTGCATTAAAAAATGACAAAATCATAGAATTTACAGGGAAATGGATGGCATTAGAGCAGATTATGCTAAGTGAAGCTAGCCAATCCCTAAAAAACAAATGCCAAATGTCTTCTTTGATATAAGGAGAGTAACTAAGAACAGAGTAGGGACGAAGAGCAGGAGAAGAAGATTAACATTTAACAGGGATGAGAGGTGGGAGGGAAAGGGAGAGAGAAGGGAAATTGCATGGTAATGGAAGGAGACCCTCAGGGTTATACAGTGGAGGAGGTAGAGAGAGAGGAGGGGAGGGGAGGGGAGAGGTGGGGAGGGGGGAGGGTGGAGGATGGGAAAGGCAGCGGAGCACAACAGACACTAGTATGGCAATATGTAAATCAATGGATGTGTAACTGATGTGATTCTGCAATCTGTGTATGGGGTGAAGGTGGGAGTTCATAACCCACTTGAATCAAAGTGTGGAATATGATATGTCAAGAAATTTGTAATGTTTTGAACAACCCACAATAAAAAATTAAAAAAAAAAAATGAGGATTCCAAAGCACTTAACTTATGTGAGTTCTGTCTGTCTTATTTACTGCATTAAAAATTAAGCTGATTATTTTAGAAATACTTTTTATTAATTGAGAATATTGATAATTCATTATATATTAAAAACACAATTTATGAAAATAACTTCCAAAACCAAAAAAAAAAAAATTTAATAGCATTGTTTTATGCTTTTCAGATATTTCTCCTGTATTTAGTACTAGGGATTGAACTCATGGCCTCATGTATGCTAGGCAGGTACTCTACCCTGAGCTACATCCTCAGCCATTTTTTAAATATTTAAATTTTGAAACAGGGTCTTACTAAGTTGCTGAGACCTGCATTGAACTATGATTCTCCTGCCTCAGCCTCCCAAGTAGCTGGGATTACAAATGTGCCTGTACTTGTCTCTCTAATGTTCCACTGAATAGAAGACAACTGGAATTTCACCTCTGCGTCTGTATCCATCTGTTGAAGTGCCATCTGTCCTATACCCTTTGAAAAAATTCCACTATCCATTCATGGGATAGTCAAATCTTGATAATATTATGGATATAGTTTGAACACTTTGGACCTCTGGAAAGGGGTCTGGGGATTCCACCAAAGACCTCATACTTTTGAGAACTAGTATTCTCGAAAATTGTAGGTGGGGCCTCATAGCATAGGGTCTGAAAAGGATATTAAAAAGATTTTTAACAAAATCTGCCTTTTGTTTGTTACCAGGATCATCTGTGTTTCTTGCACTTGATCATGTTGAGATTCTGAATCCATTTTTTCCCTCCCTGTGGTTCTGGGGATCAAACCAGGGCCTGGTGCATACTAGGCAGGTGCTTTACCATGGAACTCTGCCTCCATGTCAGGATTCTGAAACGAGGGTTAGATTCTCCATGTCATTTTGGAACTTTCCAATTAAATGTTGATTTTTTGGTTTTTGGTGGGCTCACCTAGGCATTTTACCATCATTTATAACTTTATTTCTACAATAAAATAGGTTTAAAATAGTAAAAGGTTATGTGCTTTTCACAAGTTTGAGCCAGCCTAAATTCCTCTAGATTTCACTGTTTGTCCTTTTGACATTACTCCCTTCCCCATGTGACTCCTGCACCCTCTTATATAGTGTGTGTGTGTGTATATATGATACACTCTTTCTTGATGAGGTTGGCATGAAGGGTTGGTGTTTGGCATCTGTAGAATTAATGAAATCACAATGATTAGAAATTAGAATAATGGGCAGGCATCACGTTTGGGAAAAGTTTTTAACAGCTGGAGTTGTTCATTAGATAAGTTTGAACTGATATTTAAGTTTTATCCTATGGAAAAGTATTGTGAGGGCATTTGAAATGGCCTTTTGCAGTTTCCCATCTGTCTTTTAGAATGCTGTCTGTAATCAGAAGTCTTTAGACTGGGATTTGAGAATATCTGTTATTCAAGTAGCATTATAACCACGTCTTCATAATTGCTGCAAACATTCTCAGGGGGAAAAATTGTTCTTTTTGTCAATATGTTTGTGTACTGGGAATCTTAAGTTTTGCCTTTTTATAAGTATGAATAACATTCTAAATGTTAACACATTTTTCTACATTATTATCCATGCAAGTTTTGTGGAGAAAATATTCTTGATTGTTTTTGTATTTTATTTGGCTGTAAGCCATAAAGGTAGCATTTAAGTAAAGGTATGCTACATATTTGCTTATAATGCATAGGTGGTTAAAAGTCTTTCCTAGGAGCCAAGTCTGTTGTTTGATTCGTCCCAACTTTTGATCCATCCATTTGATAGTGAGCTGACCTAGTGTGTCTACCTCTGATGCAGTTTGTAAAGTCTATCTACTTTGTTCCTTAGAAATGGGTTTACTTTAGGATTGTATTTTTCTGTTAATCTTGCAGTACATTGGTTATATAATTTGCTCTTTTGACTTAAACTTCTTGTTTTTATGTTTCATTAACATAAGCTATGTTGTTAACAGATTACAGTGTAGCTGAACAAAAATCCTCTTTGTTTATATAACTGGTTTATGATTTTAAAAGAAAAATGTAACTTCTTGCATATTAGGAGTTTTATGTTAAATTATTTTCAGTGTTCATGTGAAAGAAGAAAGCTTTAGAGGAATGAGGAAGTTGGGAAGTAGAGGAAGAGGCCCGCTGGGCCTGCTGTCTCCCCATGCACTGTTTATCCCAGGATTCCAGAGAACACAGTTTCAAAAACACTTGATTTTAAAGCCTCTTGTCAGTTTGGAAATTGCGTAATGGTTTCAAAACCCCTTGTTTTGCAGATTAAGAAGTAGAAATTCCTGTGATTATAAATTGTAGTGCTAGAATAAAAACCTTGTTCTGCTCACTTTGAGTCTAATTCTCCTTATATTATTAAGCTGTGTGTGTGTGTGTGTGTGTGTGTGTGTTTTGTGGTGCTAGGGATCTTGTTATACACCAGCCATAAAAACATTCTTGCCAATAAGGTCTAAGTAGGTTTGGAAATTCTCATCACAAACAGCGATTATAATGTATGAGAGGAATGAAGACATTCACATTATCCAGAGGCCACTGAAAGTTTGAAGGATAAGCTTAATGGGATTGCTTGCTATAGAGTTTTCATAGCTAACACATAACAAATCTCTGTTTTTCTTTTTTGTGTTTTTGGTGGTGCTGGGCATTGAATCCAGAGCCTTTCTGCTGGAAAGTGGTTCTTTTTCAGCCCTGAGAACTACAATCTTATATCATTTACAAATATTTTTTAAAGAAAGGAGTTAACCTCATTTTATCATGAAGTGTTACATCTTCTTAGAGGGGATTGCTCTTTATCAGAATATGTGAATGAGGTCAAGAGTAATTGACTGAAGTTCTTTATAAAAGAGAGTTTTTGACAAAAATCTTTAATAGATATTTATTTTGTTTTCATTTTATTGATTATTCTCTTATGTTGAGGGAAGAATTAAAAAATAGGAATGAGAAAGTGGGTGCTGCTCAGATCTGTTTGGAGTAGATATCCCTAAACAACCATAATTAAAGGGGAGTGGAGTGGGAGTCTGGGTGGAGGAACATCACTGATCATTATCTTAAACATTTCCAGCTTTGAGTTGTCACACAAGGTTGTGGCAGGGGGCAGAGTGGGAGGTAGAAGGCTGTTGTGAGTGCCCGTGTCTAGCAGCATGATGGTGTTGGCAGTGAGGAGGGAGCACCAGACCAGTGTGGTGGCAGGGAAGCGCAGGTGCAATCGCTGGTGTGACTTGTGGTGCTTAGGAATGAATCAGCATGTGATTGACCATGGTGCTGAAGGAGCAATAGAGAAGGGTTTTGAAGAATGTCTTGAGGCAGGCAGGTGCTTAGCTCCTTTCAGAAGTCATGGCAAAGCGCAGTCACAGCTTCCAGTCACACACTGGGGCTTAGTCCCGAGAGGAGAGCTCGGCTACTGCCCTCCTGGCCTGGCTGCTCCCACCCTCCTGGCCTGCTGTTGGCGTTTCTTTCAGTGTCTTCAGTTCTTTTTGTTACTCTTTTAATGTTAGCATAGCTTTGAAGTTTTGAATCTTTCTGTTCTCTGTTATTGTCCATAATTCAGGGCAGAAATGTAAGTTTTTAACATTTTTATGTTTTTAAAGAATATTTAAATTGTTTTGATTTGATTGTTATTTTTCTGTTTACCAGTGGTTTCCAGTGGTGTCTATTTTACAGTGATGTTAGGGGTTGACCGGCTCTGTCAGCTGTCCCTTTCTTAGCTGCAAATTACTTGTCATAGTCTTACCCATTTCGTAACATTAAGTCGTGTGTACATCAAAAGTAGCAGAGCTGTGATGGAAACAGTCAAACAAGTTTTTCCTTTAAGTTTTTCTTTATTGTGTGTTGACAGATTCTTATTGTATGTATTTATAAGGTACAAAATGATCTTATTAACTTTGAATACAATGTGGAATGATAAAATTAAGCTAATTAACTTAAACATTTAATATTTTGTGGCAAGAGTATTTGAAACTTATTCATAGCAGTTCTGAAATGTACATTACTCAGTGTTTAATTGTACTCACCACACAATGCAATTTATCTTAAAAAAAAATCAATCTTATTCCTTCTGCATAACTGAGGCTCTGTATTTGTCATCTTGTACCCGCCCCCACTGCCCAGTCTCTGGTAACCAACATTCTGCTTTCTACTTCTTTGAGTTCAGTTCTAGATTTCACATAGAAGTGAGAACAGACAGTATATGCTTCTCTTTGTTGGTGTATTCACTTAGCACGTTCTCCATTTCCACCCATGGCTGTCACAAATGACAGAATTTTTTCCTTTTTTAAGGCTGACTAGTATTCCATTGTATGTGTGTTCCACACCTTCTTCATTCATTCACCACCTGGTGGATGGTTAGATCATTTCCACATCTTGGTTGTTGTGGATGGTGCTGCAGTGAGGGTAGGAGCACAGACATCTCTCTGATGCACTAATTTCAGGAATATTGGAGTTTCTGGGTCACATGGTAATTCTGTTTTTACTTTTTGAGGAACCCTCCCTACATTTTCTCAAGAGGCTGCACTCATTTTTATCCCACCAGTGGTGTACAGGAATTCCCTTTCTCCACACCCTTGCCAGCAGGGTTTTCTTCTGTCTTTTGACGGTAGCCATTCTAACTGGTGTCAGGTGACATCTCTTGTAGATTCCCTTTGTGTGTCCCTGATGGTTCCTGATGTTGGGCATTGCGTCTTGTATTGATTAGCAAGTCAGGTCCTTTGAGAAGTGTCTGTCTGGGTTCCTTGCCCTTTTCTGAATCAGATTGTTTCCTTATTACAGGGCAGTGAGAGTCATTCAAGGTGCACGGGGTCCTTCCTGTTCTGAGCACTCTCTCTGTCTGTGGTCTCTTGTGGCCAGAACCATGCTGTTGCAGATACTATTACTTTGTAGAGTAGTGTGAAACCAAATAGTTGATGTCTCCCGATTTGTTCTTTTTGTTCATGATTTCCTTGGCAATTTTTTTTATGGTTTCATATGAACTTTAGGATCATTTTTCCTGTGTCTATGAAAATTAATGTTTAGACTTTTGATAAGAATGCATTGAATCTGTAGATTTTTTTGGATAGTAAGGAGAGTTTAACAGTATTCTTCTAATTCATAAACATGGAATATCTTTCCATTTATTTGTCATCTTTGACTTTTTTCATTGATGTTTCAGTTTTCATTGTACAAGTGTTTTGTCTCTGGCTAAATTCATTCTTAAGTATTCGGTTTTAAGGGCTGGGTTGTGCCTCAGTGGTAGAGTGCTTGCCTCATACATTGAGGCACTGGATTTGATACTCAGCACCACATAAAAATGAATAAACAAAATAAAGATAGTGTTTATGTGTAACTAAAAAATATTTTTTAAAAAAGTATTCAGTTTTTAAGCTATTGTAAATGGGATCGTTCTTTTGAATGTTTCTTCTTAGCATAGAGAAATGCTTCTGATTTTTGTATGAAAATTTTTTATCTTGCAACTTACTGAATTTATCAGTACTGTAGTTTTTTTTTTTTGTAAAATCTTGAGGGTTTTTTAAAAATTTAATTTCTAAATCCATTTCATCAGCAAACATTTTCCTTCTCTTTCCTTATTTCTATGGCAAGAACTTTAGTACCTTGTTGCATAGAAATGGTGGGAGTGGTATCCTTGTCTTGTTGTGGATCTTAGAGGACAGGGTTCCAGTTTTTCACTGTTGAGTTAATGTTAGCTTTGGGCTTATTATATGTTTCATGTGCTTCTTGAGGAAATCCTGTTATGAAGGTCAGTATTCTTAACAACAAGCTGTCAAAGGTAAAGACATAATGCCAAGTAGCAATGTAGGAATGAACAGTTTGGTATAAATACCTTATTAATCTTGCATAATTCAGGAACAGAATTTAGAATAAAGTATATAGAGGAATGAACAGGCTGCAAACTAAACTTCTAATAATAGCTGGACAATATTAGATTGTATATAATTACATGTAACATAATGGTGGGCTGTACTTATTATAGTCTAGAGGTTATTTCTTACTGCTTAAGGGTAGATCCATGTGCTTTGATGATTCACCAAGTACTTAGAGATGGTTTACATTTCTTAGTGGGAAATTTAGTAGCCTTGTTGGGGCACATACTGCATGGAACAGATGGCTGCCCCACCTTTCTAGGAGATAGGTGGGCTGGGTTTCATTAGGGAGTTTTAGAATTGCTCCATTAGAAGAAAAGTGGGGTATTCAGTTGCCTAAATCTATACTATAGAGCTTGTGTGGGGACATTTCAGGAGTCATTTAGATATTCAGGTTGTTCAGAATAGCCCTATTTTCAGGGTAGTTGATTTTAAGCCATTATTTTGGAAAATAATGAAGTATCAGGACCAGTTACTTGATCTTAGCCTGTGATGATGCATCATAGTGTTTAAATGACTGTGAACCTGGATAAATAGTTGTACATCTTTATTTCTTTTTCTTTCATTCTTTCTTTTTTTTTTTTTTTGGTGCTAGGGATTGAACCCAGGGCCTTATGTATGTGAGGCAAGCACTCTACCAGCTGAGCTATATCCCCAGCCCCCATATATTTTTCTTAATGAGAAGGGATTCTTAAATTAAGACGTGAAAGGATAGCTGACTGGGTACAATGCTGCGTGTCTGTGAGCCCAGCAACTTGGGAGGCTGATGCAGGAGGATCACAAGTTTGAGGCCAGCTTTGCAAATTAGCAAGGCCCTATCTTGAAATAAAATAAAAAGGGCTGAGTGGTAGCTCATTGTAGAGTGCCCGTATTCAAGCCCATATACAGCCCATGTACACAAAAAAACCCCAAAATAAACTACAATGGTAAAAACAAAAAAAGGATGCCTCTTTCTGTTGTTTGATTTTGTAGACGTTTTAGCCTAATAAGTTCTAATACTTTTAAAATTTGTTACATTTAAATCTTATTTGTTGAATATATTAAATAAATAAAAAACCCCGAGCAGTTTCTAAAAGGTCAGCGGACTGTTTTGTCTTTGGATTAAATATCAATTCTAAGTTTTCCAAGGCTGTTTGGCAACATTTCTGTACCTTAGCTTTTGCTTTTTTTTTTTTTTTTTTTATTACAAA
>NW_026000037.1:1384836-1458943 GCF_001458135.2 Marmota marmota marmota
GGGGGACTTCTCTAGTAGAATTTACATTCCAGTAGAAGAAGTGACAATAAATGAGAAATAATGTTAAAAAAAAAGCAAGAAAAACGTGGTAAGGAATGTTGATGGTATCTTGCAGCGTTTTGGTATCCAGTACTTAGTGTACATCAGTGTGCCGTACGTAACACATTACAAAATTGATACACTTATCTCTGTACACTCTTTTAGTAAATTAATGGCGCTCTTTTCTTATTCCTGTTTCATTGAAAGGAGGGAGTTTTGTGCATGTACAGCAAATTAGAGGTGAAATGGAGAGTAATACTGTTTCTATTTTATAATCCCCATTTGCTTATTCATCATTGCTGGTCCAGTTAGGGGAAATCTAGGTTCTTAATTGTCCCCATTGCTGCTTCTCCATCTTGTCCACTGCCCTTTAGAGCACATTCTTAATGATCAGGTCATTCTGGGATTGTTAGTAAACTATCCTGTGAGTAAATTTGAAAACAAATGATGTAAATGAGTTTTGAGGTAAAGTTTGGTTGTATATAAATTTGAAGAATTTTGTAATAATTCCTACTTATATAGGTCTATTTGGGAATAAATTAGAATATTCTATTTGTTGGGTTTTATACATTGTCAGATCTATTTGTTGGCATTTTGTTTTGCTTAGGAGTATGATGCATAAGAAGATGCTTCATTTTTCTTTGTGAGCTTTTGTGTGCTAAGCCTTTTGTGTACTAAGCCTTTTGTGTACTAAGCCTTGTTCTAGGGACTGAGAATCCAGCAGTGGGTAGAGTAAGTCCTGTCTTTGTCAGAGCTGGCTTAAGTCAAGTTGGGAGGATTCTGATAATAAGTAAATGGCATATTTAGCATCAAAGAGTGCAGGAGGGGAGTACAGCAGAGGAGAAAATACAAAGCTGATGAGCCCCTGGGTGGGAGTGCTGACTGTCATGAAGGTGTTGCTTGATGGGGAAGCCATGGTGGGCTTTGTGGTCAAGCCCAGTTGAGGAGAAGCACGCAGGGAGGCAGGGAAAGAGCCTTTAGAGTAGAAGGCAGCGCAGGGAGTCAGGACCGTGGATGCTTAGCATTCTGTGATCACTCAGGCGATGTGGGATTGTCATAAGATGGGAAAGCCACTGGAAAATTTGGGAGCAGAGAGGACAAAATAATCTCAGGTTTTAAAAACTCTGGCTAGTGTGTTAGGTTTAGGTGAGGGAGCAAGGCAGAAGAGGGCCACTAGCAGGGCTAGTGAACTAGCTGAGGGAGACAGGGGCAGAGAGTGGCTGCATTCTGGACGTAGGCTGAAAGAAAAGCTGGCCGGCCAGAGTGGCTGGTGACCTCTGAGCAGCGAAGGAGACAGGCAGGGTGTTGGGGCCCCAGCAAGAGAACCCACTGGCTGCTGATAGGAGGGGGTATGCGAGATAGTCAGGTGTGTGCGGGTGTGAGGAACCTGTGGAGCGGGTCAGGTGTGTGCGGGTGTGAGGAACCTGTGGAGCAGAATTGGAGATGTTGAGTCAGTCTGCTGCTGGGCTCTTGGCCTGGCATCTGAGGAAGGGTTTGAACCCAGTGGGTGATGGAGTTTGATTTACTTGCTTAAAAATGGGTGATGGCATTCATTGTTCTCAAGCAGTGTACGTACTGATCTTTTTATTTCAACGAGTTTGACGTACAGCAAGTAGTGGGATGAAATGCTTGATGTGGTTTAGGGGTTGGCTTGGCTGTTAGTCCTGTGGTAAATCTGAAGAAATAGGAGGACCATAGGTCAAAGAACTACTTAAGAAATTACTGGGGAAATTCCAGCTCCTGAGCCTTAGTTTCTTGAAGGGTTGGGTTTGTCATGTTTTCCTCGGTTGTTCTAGGAAGTGATGAAATAACCTAGATTGGAGTACAGGTAATAGGATTACTGTCTGGAAAATAGTGCTGCTGCTTTGTTTTCCTTAGTTTATTTTAAAAACAGGTGGTATATTATTTTTAATTCGTTAGTTTAAAATTTAAATTTATTTCAATATTTGGCATATCATATATCTTTTGCAATAGCTCCCAGAAGTTATTAATTTTGGTGAAGCTTGGTATTTTTGAAGGGTATGTCCCCCTCGTTTAAGTCACTACTTCAACTGCTTAAACTGAAAGTCCATAACAGCTCACTGAGTTTCAAAATTGAATGTTTCTGACTGGTCATCTTATTTCAGTCAGTTTTTAGTTGAATTTGGTAGAGGCAAAAATGGATGATTAAAAATCATGTCTCAGAAAATGTGCCTGATTCTTCATTTGATTTGCGATACACTGCTTTCAGCAGAAAACAGTGCCATCCATCATGGTATAGGCACACTCATTAATTAAAACAGGTTGAGTACTCCAGTCTGAAACCTAGAATTGGAAATGCTCCAGAGTCTGGAAAGTTCTGAGCACTGACATGAAGTCCTGACCTCAAGTAGTGGGTTTCAGTCAAAGTGCAGATGCACAAAGTATTGTCTAAAATCGCCTCCAGGCTGTGTTTATAAGGTGAAAATTAAACAAGGGAATTTTGTGTTTGGATGTGGGTCCCAGCTCACATTTATTTCTCATATATTCGCAAATATCCCCAGATCTGAAAAAATCCAGAAGCCAAAACACTTTGTCTCAAGCATTTAGGGTAAGGGATACTCCATCTGTTGTTGTTGAGACTTAATGTAATTATGTCTTTTATTTGAGAAGGTTATTGCTCAGTCTTATCATTCAGAAAATGTTCTAGTGTTGTGTAGTTTTTGAAAAAAAATTATGAAAAATTCTAGATCTTATGCAAAAATTCAAGTAGTAATGTGACATTTAAATGTATTCAGAATTATTTACTATGTATATTTTAATATAAAATGGCTAGATAAGGGCAGCTTTACTCCGTAAGTGGCACTTTATTTTTCTTAGGATAAACTCTTTAAATTTTGTCACTATATAACCAGAATCTAGAAACTTAGTTGTTCATAAAGTATTAAATTATAACAATGATATCAGCATTTTTCTTTCTGTTGCTGTTGTTTTGTATTTTAATATGTGTTTCTGTGTTATAGAATGATATTTAAAACAATAATTTGAGTTACTTCAACTGTGAAAAAAAAATTAGACTAAAATTGTTAAAAATTTAACTGAAATCTTTTTTTGTAATTGGTATCTTTAGATCCAAAGGCGGAAACCAGATTATACATCACAGTTAATGATTTTGAATTTCATGTCTACAACCGTTCGGATCTTTATGGACACCTTCAAGAGTTGTTTGGTTTGGAGCCAACAATAATTCCACCTAAGAAAGATGATGATAAAACCCGGGAAAATGGGAGAACAAGAACCCAGTCCAAAATTGAAAGGTTGAAAATCATACCTGAATTTTACTAATTTCTAGCATTTAAACCTTTGCCTTTATTAGAATGTGACTGATACTGTTCACCTAGACACAATCTAATCTTTCTTTCTAATTTAACTAAAAACTTTTTGTTTTTTAAAATAATTATGTAATCATTTAAAATTAAAATAATACAGAATTATATAATGTCAAAAAAGTTGTTTCCCTACAAATGGTTTCTACTTCACTCCATATTAAAAACTACTGATATTAATTTTTTATGTTTTTGAGTTCATTTACATGAATGTTTTAAGGTTCATATGCAAATATTTGACCTTTTTTTGTGAGTTTCTGAAAATCATATGTTTCCCATATAGTGTGTGTAGTTTCCTTGTTATGGAGAAGTGTATCTTTAACTTCACCTATCTGTATATGTAAGTCCATTTTGTTTTGCCTGCTGGGCACTCATTGTATACTGGGAAGTGCACAGCTAATGTTAAGTATATCTGAGGGAGTATCCTTCAGGTATTTAAGCTTTTCTTGGTCTTATTTTTTTTCTTCTCTTTAGAGTTAAAGTAAAAACAGAATCTCAAGACCCTGCATCTTCATGGCGATCACTTATTCCAGTCATAAAAGTCAATGTGAGCACAGTAAGTAAATTGTGTTATAGTTAAATGTTTGGTGGGTTCAAAACATAGAACGTTTTATTTTTGCAAATATAACTTTCATTTCTCTAGGTTGTGAAAGAATTTTAGCACCAATACTGTTTTAGGATAAGTTTCTTAGATTGTAAAGCTTATTTATTTACAAGAGTTTAAACTAGTTTGAACTTCACTTTAAATTTCTTCAAATACTGGTATACATTGACCAACAGAATGATTTAAATAGCATATAGTGCTGAGCTGGAATCATTTACTTGTTTCTTGAAAATGTTTGCTGTTAGGTCAGCTTAATGGAGAAAAAAGGTGTAATATATGTCTTTTTATGTACTTTTTTTAGGGACGTTTGGCCTTTGGAAATCATTACCAACCTCAGACTCTGTGCATCAACTTTGATGATGCTTTCTTAACTTACACCACAAAACCACCTTCAAGTCACCTTGACCAATTCATGCATATTGTGAAAGGAAAGCTTGAAAATGTTCGAGTCATGCTTGTTCCTAGTCCGAGATATGTTGGTCTTCAAAATGATGAGTAAGAAAGCCTGATGGAAATAGTAACTTCTTTTGAACTAAGATGGGCATCACCTGGAATCTTCGGTGACCCTTATTTTCTTGCTATAGTTGTGTGATAATAGCTACATTTCTCAGTCTCCTAAACAGTGAACAGGTCTTCCTTGTGGGATCAATGGATATGCTGTCTAGCAGTAACGTGTGCTTTCAGATATGCTTCTGTATTGCCTATAGCTGTAGCTCTTCTCCTTCTCTCTGTAGTTGGGAAATTTATTTTGGGCAGTTAAGCCCTGATGTTTGTATAAGAAATGTACATTACAGGTGGATTTTTCTTTTCAGAAGGCATGGATAAAGTAAATTGAAGAGATTGGAGTACCATTTTTGAGTTAATGAATGTTGAAAATGAATCGGAATTACTCTTGAAAAATTAGTCAAGTTAGGGTGGTGCGGTTTTGAGACCCATATGACGCTTACATCCCAAATTGTTTTCCATCTAGTTTTTGAGGTGTGATTTTGTATTATTCAGTGAAAAGTAGCAGTGTGTATTTAAGAGACATGTTGTGTGGATGTTGCACACTAGACCCACCTCACAATGGTGAGATGCCCACCCTAGACTGGACTGGTCCCTGAGGAAGCCGCAGACTCATGACTCCTGCCTGACGCCAGGCCATACGTCCATAGATGGGATGATGGGCTTTTATGACCTTTGTTTTTTCTCAGCCGCTTTTTGTTTTTGTGCAGGAGCCTTTGGATGAATATGTGTGGTTTAAGTGTTTCTGGGTGGAGTTCCACTGTAGTGCCTCAGCTTTTATCCTTTTATTTTTGTGCATAGGCAATATGAAGTCTTATAAGGTTACAAGAAACACAGTTATTCCTTTTAGTTCTTACTCTTGACCTCCTTGCTATTACATTTCCCAAGAACTATCTAAAATGATAGAGAGAGGGTTTTTCCTTTTCTAATCCCAGGTGGCCGTGGGTCTGCCTGGCCATACTTTTCAAGATCATGGATTTGGTTAAACCTCTTCTGGAGTGCAATCAAGTCTGTGTTTTTGGGTACAGGTATAATACTGAATAAATCTGGATTTTTTTCCCCCAAGTTACTGGAGAGTGAGATCAGAAAGTGTTCTGCTATTAGTAACTTGTGTAAAGAGGTTTAAAATTATATTTTTCATTATTCAAAAGTGTGGAGCATCATTAATCTTTTTGATTTAATACATATTTAGAAGAAAATTTAGTTTGTATATATTATCTATGATTGAGAAGTTAATTTTGATGGAGAAGATAGATATTATAGTATGTGACAGAAGTTGTTAAAGTTTGTGGGAAATTGAAGATAGAGAAGCATTCATTCAGAGTTAAGTTCAAGGTGTTTGCTTTAAATTTATTTCAAGCTGTTCAACTAAATATTCTTAGAAATAAGCAATATTAAGTTGTTATTTTTATTATTTTCTTTTTTCTTATTTCATGTTTCTGAATGATTACAGCTTATTCTGATAAATAAAATGATATTTTGTGTTTGTTTTTAATAGCAATGATTTTAATTTTTTATTTCACATGAAAACTAATTTTTTTTCCCCTCTTGAGCTACCAGTAATTTACCAATAAATTTTCAGGGTCAATTTTATTATTTACCATAATACAGCATGTACCTGGGAACAGTTATTTGGATAATTGTATAGGTGAAGGATATTTTTCCCTTTTTAAGATGGTTCTTGGGTGTGCTTTGTAGCTATTCCTTTCCGTTTTTCACCTTTTACCACCATTAAGTAGGATATTGAACGTTTTGCTTTTCGGAGGTGTATTCAGCTTGCCCTCACCTCTGCTTCTTATAGACCACCAAGACTGATGGGAGAAGGCTTTGTGGTGATGCAGTCCAACGATGTCGACATCTATTACTACATGGATGAGCCAGGTACTGTGTTTTTGCGAGTGTGTTACATAGTGACGATTCTCTTCTGTGGAATGTACATATCTGATAATCTTTCTAATCTTCTTTCTTAGGGTATGGTATTAAAGGGATCAGTAAAATGATAAATGTGGTTATGGGAATGTCTCTAAAAATATGTGTCATTTCTTAGAAGTGTTTTAGACTAAAGAGAACAATATAGTATGTTACTTCAGACTCTGTTTTCATCCATAGACTTCAGCAATCTAGAATGCAGGCAGCCTCTAGTGAAGACCTTTAGGGGGTGCTGTTAGGATTGAAAGATCAAAATCTTGCTAGTGACTGTGCTTTGTAGGTGGCTTCCGTGCTTCCATTTGATAAAAGCTAAATGCTAGATCTTTTATATATATATTAATTGTAGATGGACACAATAACTTTATTTTATTTATTTTTATGTGGTTCTGAGGATTGAATCCAGGGCCTCAAATGTGTGAGGCGAGCGCTCTACCATTGAGCCACAACCACAGCCCCAGTGCTAGATCTTTTAAAGCCCTCTTTTGTACTTCAGCTTTTCCGACCTTTCAGGGGTTTTTGAGGCTCTGGGACTTTCTGGTCTCTTGAGCTGATGTGGGCTCTGATGGTGCAGAAGCAGGGTGGGTGCCTGCAGGGAAGCTGCAGCTCTCTGTCCTGTTAGCCGGCCTTGCAGTTTCTGCTGCCACACTCTCCCAGACAGAAGACTGGCTGATCTGGTAGAGCTTCCCTTGATGAAGCAGTAAAAATTATTAGTTTTATCAAATATTGACCCTTGACTAGAGTCATCTTAATATTTGGTACGATATAGTGGGTTAAACACAAAGCACTTCTGCCACATACCAGATATTCTGGTGTCTTGAAGAGAAGCATGTATGTGATGGAGTTGCACACCCAGTCATTTCCTTTTTACATGGAACACCGACTGATCTTGAAAGATGAATCAGAGACTTTGTTTTTGAGCTGACATGTGAAGTTAGAATTTTGGAAAATTTAGGACTATTTGGCAGTAACTCAATAATTAATAGCTTTCTAATGAAACTACCAGTGACACTAACAAGTGTGATTATAAAAATGTTTAAGAGTGAGTTTATCAACATTTGTGAAAGATCAGCGTGGTTATGTGAACTGCTGTTTTCCACATGACCAGTGTGTGCTTGCAAGGGTCATGTGTGGACAAGAGATGCATTCAGAATGCAACACCAGCATAAGACTGCCAAAAGTGCAGTGATCCGGTTTCAGATTACACATTGCGACTCATCTTTAAGAAGGTCCCACTTGTTGAATTTTGCTGTCATGTCAAAGAAGAATATCATCCAGCATTAGGTGAAAAGTCTACTGAAATGCTGCTCCTTTTCTGAGTACATGTCTGTTGAGGCCAGGTTTTATTCAAGTCCTTCAACAGCAGATTGAATGCAGAAGCAGCTTTGAAAATCCACCTGATTTCTATTAAGCTAGACACTACAGAGATTTGCCAAAATGAAGAACAATACCAACATTTCTCACTAAATTATTTTGGTTTTGAAAATATAGTTTTTCTTCATTAAGAATGAAATGAAAACTCCAATTTCATTAAAATAGTTATTTTTCATTTTTATACTATTTTTATTTAGTATTTTATTATGTTGATATATAGTGAGTTGATTTTTAAAATAAAATTACTTAATGTTTACAACAAAAATTTATTATTTTGAATAGAACCTTAAATGGGCTTAACTTTAGTCTCTTTTGGGGATCCTTTTTGGGGTTCTTGATTTTTAAGAATGTAAAGAAAGGTTCCTGAAGCCAACACGTTTAGAACTGCTTATTTAAGGAAACTTCCTAATGGTCTTTTTAAGTAACTGCTTTTAAATTGTATGTTCTGGAATACAGGACTTGTTCCAGAAGAAACAGAAGAAAGCATTGAAGGAGAAATAAGCAGTGAAGATTGCAAATTACAAGACTTACCTCCATGTTGGGGGCTCGATATAGTCTGTGGTAAAGGAACAGATTTTAATTACGGACCCTGGGCTGATAGGCAGAGGTACTTAAGTAAATTATATCTCCAATAAAGTCTTTCAAATGCATTGAAATAGTAGCTTATTTTTTTATGTGCTGTCTTATGATGGCAGAATAAATTGTCACTAAATATTTTGATCCAATAGTAACTTGTTTTATGGAGAAACCTCAAGCAAGTTGTCTCCAAAAGGAGGAACTCATTTATCAGAAAGATTCATTAACAGCATATTTATTCATTTCTTTGATTTTTCTTTTGTATTTATTGAACAATTTATTTATTAACTCTCTACTATGTAGCAGAGTAATGAAGAGATGGGGGTTTAAAAATAAAAGACATACATACACAGTTCAGTTTTAGTGGGGGAGGAGAAAGCAAGTTGTGTGAAGGGCTGTATAGAGGTAAGTAAAGGGTCTTGAAGATGTGCCCAGGAAGGCACTGCATCTGTTTCCCAGGGAGGCCTAAACTGATCACTGCCCATGGGGTAGCTTAACCAAAGCTTCTTTCTCACAGTTCTGGAGGCCAAAGGCTCTCCATCAAGGTGGTGGTGAGGTTGGTTCCTTCTGAGGACTGGGAGGGAAGGAGGTGCCCCAGGCCTTTTCCTGGGCTTGTAGGTGGCTGCTTTCTCCTGGTGTCTTCATGTGGTCTCCCTTGTGTATGTTGGTGGCCAGACTTCCTCTTCTCCTAGGGACACAAGTCATACTGCATCAGGATGTACCACAGTGGCCTCATTTTAATGCTATTATTCTCTAAAGACCCTTTCTCCAAATACAGCCCTGTTTTAGATACTAGGGTTAGGATTTAAACATGAAATTTTAGGGTACAGTTCAGCTTACAATAGGTACATAATTCATATTGAAGATTGGGGAGAGAAGACTTAGAAAAGGCTTTTGTAGAGGTAGCAGTTTAGAGTTTGCTAGGCAAAGAAGGGACTGAGTATTGAGGCAAATACATGAGAAAAGTGGAGAATTGTCCTGTGTTTTACAGGTGAAGGAGTTCTGTAGTAATAAGAAGTAGGGATCGTATACTGAGAATAATGTAGAGTGTCTCACAGTTTTTCGTTTTTCTTTCTTTTTTTTATTTTTATATTTTGGGACAGTTTTGCTACAATGCCCAGGCTATCCTTGAACTCCTGATTAAAGCTCAACTGCTTTTCTGCCTCAGCTTCCTGAGTAGCTGATTCTGTAAGCTTGTGCCACTGTGCCCATCTGACTCAAAGATTTTTATTAATCATTCTATTACCTTAAAATAATTTTTTATTTTTAATATATTATTAATGTTTTTCCACTTATTAAAGAAAACAAAGGGACATTTTTCACTAATTAGGAATTAATTCAAATAGACATTGCTTAATGTTTTTCTCTACATGAGTTAGCTTTCTTGAATAGAAAAGTATGTGTTGAGTCACATACTAAGGCAGTTTTTACTGGGCTATTGATGTGTTAATGAAAGATTTGAAAGACCACTGATACCGATTTTTGATGTTCTGAGTTTTTTTGAATACTTTTTAAAGTTTCAGATTATGCTATGAATGTACTCTTAGTGAGAAGGATATGCCTTGTCAAAGAATATGCTCTTCCTTTACTTACTGTTTTGGTGCTGGGGGTCAAACCAGCATCTTGCACACGACAAGGCAAGGGCTCTGTTTGTCCTCCTGGTCTTACTGTTCTCTAGTATACATGGCTGTGTGCCTCACTAGTAGTTAATTAAGGTTGTATGATAAATGAGTAGTTTGTTATTTGAAAACTCTTGGAATGTGCTAATGGAGAATTCACTAAGTTCTGGGTTAGGTTGAAACTTGAAAGTTTCAGAGTAAATTCACTAAGTTCTGGGTTAGGTTGAAACTTGAATGTAAACAGAGCTTAAAATTCCAGTTAGCAGATACTTTTCACATTATTGGATTTTAATTTTCCTTTAATGGCAAAATTTTTCCTACAATAAATCATGCTGTATTTGCTTTGTATCCAGTTGAAAATGAAGGATTTCAGATTCCAGAAAGTAAAATAGCTACAGCTATTTCAACTGCATGCAGAAATCTTAAGGGAAATTCATTTTCTTTGGCTGGACTAACAGTTATATATTTTTGAAAGGAAAACAAAATAGAAGAATGCCTTAACACAGACACATGAAACATTTTTATAGTTTTAGCAATAGAATGAGGTGTGATTCTTCCTAAAATACATTTAATATGTTTAAAAAATGAATAGTGCATATTTACATAAAAACCCTAACTAAAATTCTTATAATACATAATTAAGTTCACTTTGGCTACATAAAGTCTTTGTATTATATGGAGAAATAAAACGAAAATTAATATGAGTTAGAAATTTGCTTTCTCAACTCCCTTCAGTATATATTCTTCCTCTGCTAAGAGAGAACAGCAACATACTTCATAACCTGAACTTAGCAAATGCACTCAAGTTTATTCAAGACAAGGATCTGTTTTTCACATACTTTAGTTCACTGGTGTGAGTGAAGTGTGCTTCCTCACTTGCATGTACAAAGTCCTCAGGGAGCCCTCTGCTTTTCTTCCTCCCCATATTGAATTTCCACTTGAATATGATCAGCAGTCAACAGTGACTAGTACTGTCATTTTCTTACCATTTAAGTATGTCAGAAATATAGGAAGAAATTTTGGCAGTCTTGCTGTTGAATCATTTGCTCAGAGTTTCGAGGAGTTCTTGATCTCTGATAGGGCATAGTTTTAGCATATAGATTAAAAAAATTTTAAATTTTAAATGACAGTAGAATGCATTTATGCACTTTGATATACGTAGATGAGATATATTTTTTCTAAGTGTACATGTTGCAAAATCATACTGGTCATGTAGTCACATATATACATACAGTAATAATGTCTGTTTCATTCACCTATCTTTCCTATCCTCACATCTCTTCCCATCACTTCCCTCTACCTAATCTAAGGTAACGCTGTTCTTCCCTAGGGACCCCCACCTTATTGTGAATTAGCATCCACATATTAGAGAAAACATTTGGCTTTTGGTTTTGTGGGATTGGCTTATTTCACTTAGCATGATAGTCTCCAACTCTAATTGTTTACTGGTAAATGCCATAATTTCCCTCCTCTTTAAAGCTGAGTAATATTCCATTGAGTATATATATCGCACTTTCTTTATCCATTCATCTATTGAGGGGCACCTAGGTTGGTTTCACAGTTTAGCTAATGTGAATTGAGCTGCTATATACATTGATGTGGCTGTGTCATTATAGTATGCTGATTTTAAGTCCTTTGGGTATAAAACAAGGAGTGGAATAGCTGGGTCAAATGATGGTTCCATTCCAAGTTTTCTGAGGAATCTCCATACTGTTTTCCATAGTGGTTACACCAATTTGCAGTCTGACCAGCAATGTATAAGTGTACCTTTTTCCCCACATCCTCGCCAACACTTATTGTTGCCTGTGTTCTTGATGATTGCCATTCAAACAGGAGTGAGATGAAATCTTAGAGTTGTTTTGATTCACATTTCTCTAATTGCTAGTGATGATAAACATTTTTTTTTCATATTTTTGTTGATTGATTGTATTTCTTCTTCTGTGAAGTGTCTGTTCTGTTCCTTAGCCCATTTATTGATTGGGTTATTTGGTTTTTTGGTGTTAAGTTTTTTGAGTTCTTTATGTATCCTAGAGATTTAATGCTTTATCAGAGGTGCATGTGGTAAAGATTTTCTCTCAATCTGTAGGCTCTCTCCTCACGTTATTGATTGTTTCCTTTGCTGAGAAGAAGCTTTTTTAATTTGAATCCATCCCATTTATTGATTCTTGATTTTACTTCTTGTGCTTTAGGAGTCTTGTTAAGAAAGTCAGATCCTAGGCTGACGTGGTGAAGATTTGGGCCTAATTTTTTCTTCTGTTTGCTCAGGGTCTCTGTTCTAGTGGCTAAGCCTTTGATCTACTTTGAGTTAATTTTTGTGCAGGATGAGAGCTAGAGGTTTAATTTCATTTGGCTATCTTTTCTTCAGTGAATGTTTTTGGCACCCTTGTCTAGTATGAGATAACCGTATTTATGTGGATTTGACTCTGTGTCCTCTGTTCTGTACCATTGGTCTACAGTTCTATTTTGGTGCCAATACCATGCTGTTTTCGTTACTGTAGCTCTGTAGTACAGTTGAAGGTCTGGTATTGTGATGCCTCCTGCTTCTTTTCTTGCTAAGGATTGCTTTAGCTATTCTGGGTCTCTTATATTTCCAAATAAATTTCATGATTGCTTTTTCTATTTCTATGAAGAATGTCATTGGGATTTTAATAAGAATTTAATTAAATCTGTATGCTTTTGGTAATATGACACTATTAATTCTGCCTATCCAGGAGCATGGGAGATCTTTTCATCTTTAATTTCTTTCTTTAGTGTTCTGTAGTTTTCATTGTAGAGGTCTTTCACCTTTTGTTAGATTGATTCTCAAGTATTTTATTTTATTTTTTTGAGGCTATTGTGAATGGAGTAGTTTTCCTAATTTCTCTTTCAGTGGATTCATTGCTGATGTATAAGAATGTGTTTGACTTATGGATGTTGATTTTATATCCTGCTACTTTGCTGAATTCATTTATGAGTTCTAGAAGTTTTCTGGTGGAATTTTTTGGATTTTCTAGATAGAGAATCATGTCATCAGCAAATAGAGTTTGAGTTGTTCTTTACCTATTTGTGTCCCTTTAATTTCTTTCTTTTGTCTAATTGCTCTGGCTAGAATTGTAAGGATGATGTTGAATAGAAGTGGTGAAAGAGGACATCCTTGTCTTATTCTAGTTTTTATCTTTAGCAGGAGTGCTCCCAATTTTTCTCCATTTAGAATGATGCTGGCCTTGGGTTTGACAACTATCTCTAGTTTTTCTAGTGTTTTGAACGTGAATCTGAGTTATATTTTGTCAAATGCTTTTTCTGCATCTATTGAGGTGATCATGATTCTTGTTTTTAAGTCCATTAATATGATGAATCATGTTTATTTATTTATTTTTTTTTGTATTTTGAACCAACCCTGCATCCCTGGGATGAATCCCACTTGATCATGGTTCCCTATCTTTTTAATATATTTTTGTATGTGATTTAGCATATAGATTTTGATGTTAATTCTACTACCAGTGATTCTGAATCTTCAAGGTATTATTCAGCTTTATGATAATTCTTCTTATGAATTTTTCATGACAGTTTGAGATAGAGCCTATTAGATTGAAACTTAATTTGTAGGTGATAATTTTGACAATGTAAGCATTCCTGACATTGGCTGTTTAGTGCTTTTACTCAAAGTGCTTTCATTGAAGTATTTCCGCACAAGGTCCTCATCACCTAGTGAGATACATAGGACAGATGTGTGACCCCATCAAACCTGTGAGCAAGTGGGGCTGCAGAGAGGTTAAGTGGTTTGGGGAAAGTAGTGAAGCGATAGCCTCAAAAATTGAGGTCTAGATCAGCTGATCATCCTACTGCCCACTGCTCTTGTCCTTCTGTTACCTCCTGGAGTGCGCAGTCACCTAGAAGTTTTGTTTTTGTTTTTGTATGTTTGTGTGCCTTAGTCAAAACATTTGCAGAACGTAAGTTTGTTTTTATTTTCATCTAGTGATGTGAGTCTTGTGAGTCTCTATTTTAATTTTGTTCTATTCAACTGTTTTTTCCCCTGTCTTTTATTCCAAGTACCGTTTCTGTCACTGCTGACTCCTTCCCCAGCCCTCCTATCTCCTCTGAGTTATTAGCAGCATTAGGTTAGTGCGGTAACATAAGACACTGATTTTTCATCAGACAATAAGGGGCAGACAAATAACTAGAGCCTGGGTTTCATTTTTTTTTTTTAAAGAAATTTGTTGCTCTTCATCCTATTTATAGTATCTATTAAAAACAGTGACTATGGAAATAATAAAAACTCTTCATGTGCCACACACTGCTCTGTCTTTTCCACGATGTAGTTATTTAGTGTTCAAAACCACTCTAAGGTCTGTTACGTTTTTCCTGTGTTAAGGATGCAGAAGCAGGTCAGGGCTTCTCAGAAAGATTAAGTAATGAATCCAGGGTGAAATAATCATTCTAATTAAGCTATCCTTTGTCAGTTCTTTTCTTTTCTTTTCTTTCTTTCTTTTTTTTTTTTTTTAACCATTTGAACAGTTGAAAAACTTGTAAAATGTTTTAAATTGCTCATAACAATTGAATAGTCAAAATTCGTCTTGCCTGTGTCTCAGCTGGGTCATAGAATATTTATTAAGTGTGAAAGCTCATTGATCTCTGGAAGTGTAAAACATTGAAGAAAACAGTCTTATTTTAAAACAGGGTAACAATGATAATGTAAAGATAGAATGTTGATTTGGGTCCCTTCTCGGAGACTATGTTGTTTGAATAACAGGACATTGCTCTTTCTACTTTCTCATATAGGGATTGCTTATGGAAGTTTTTCTTTCCACCTGACTATCAAATTCTGAAAGTCTCTGAAATTGCACAGCCTGGAAGACCAAGACAGATTCTTGCTTTTGAGCTACGAATGAATATTATTGCAGATGCTACAATTGACTTGCTGTTTACTAAAAATAGGGTAATAATTGTAATAATGAAGTGGAAAATCTTATTTAGAATTTGAAAACTATTTTTTAGAATATTTTCCTTTTGACTTATTTTATACTTAGATTTATTTCCATGAGCTTCTTCCTTCTCCCCCCAAATAGTTACATGGGTGCTGCTTTCATCATAATTTTACTACATGCCCAAACTAGAAGAGTTGATGGCGATGATGGTGATGATAGTCAAGCTGCATGTTCTGTTCTGGTTCATCATCTGAATGAACCATCTGAACTTTCATTCATTAGCCGAATGAAAAATCTGGCTGAATTGTTTTTGTGTATTTTTAGTATAAATTTGAACTTTTGTTTTTATTGCATATCAATTGATAATTATTTCTTCTGTGATAATAACTAAAAAGTAAAGATGATGGGGAATATAATGAAAATATTTTATATGAGTTAAAATTTCTTTTGGCAGGAAACAAATGCTGTACATGTGAATGTAGGAGCTGGCTCATATTTAGAAATTAATATTCCAATGACAGTTGAAGAAAATGGTAAGCTATGATTATTTTTAGTTTTAAATGATTAGAAAAGTAATATATAAATAATAGTTTTTAATCCTCTTAGAGTGATATTAATAGGTTTTAATTTTAAACATTTTAATGTTTTTATCTTTTAATTAACTTTATTTTTTAGTTAATATGTAAAAACAGAAGATTGTATTTATAAGGGGTACTGTGTGATGTTTTCATGCATTTATTGGGTACTATTCAAGTTAGGATAAATCCTTTCGTCCCTCAGACACTTATCATTCCTTTATGGTAAAAACATTCAAAATCCTTTCATCTAGCTTTTGAAACACACTGTACGTTATCATTAACTACAGTCACCCTGTTGTGTAACTGCACATCAGAACTTCTTAGTCCTCTTCTGTGTATAATGAAGCACTCATTGATACATCTTTCCCCATCCTCCTCTCCCCTGTTTCTCTCTGCCCTCTCTCTCCATAGCCTCTGGTAACCATCATCTTACCCTCCACTTTGATGACATCAACTTTTTAGGTTCCTCATGAGTGAGATTATGTGATAGTTATGTTTCTGTGCCTGACTTATTTCACTTATGCCTCCAGTTCCATCCATGTTGTTGTAAATGACAGAATCTCATTCCTTTTTATGGCTGAATAGTATTCCATTGTGTGTTTCATTCCAAGAAAATGAAATACCATTTTGTTATGCGTTCACCAGTTGGTGGACATTTAGGCAACTTCCATTTCTTAGCTCTTGTGCTGCAGTGATCATGGGTGTGCAGGTGTCTCTTTGACATAGCGATTTTATTTCCTTTGGATATGTACCCAGCAGTGGGATTGCTGGGAGATATGGTGGTTCTTTTTAATTTGTTGAGGAAGCTTCATATTATTTTCTGTGATAGCAATACTAATTTATATTCCCATTAGCAGATGTGGGACTATTTTAATATTTTGATGTGCCTGTGGTTATTAAGTTATTACATAATTAAATTATTTGCCTAGAGAGAAGGGGACAATTTTCTAATCAATTTAGATCTTAAATTCTGTGCAAGTTTCAAAAGACACATCCTGCTAAGTCCTGAAGGAGAGGCCTGATATTCTATAGGACTGGCTGATTCAGAGTACGCAGTTGGAAAGAAGCATCTGTTAGAAAGACCTTACTTATGGTATATGATAGGAAAGAAAGCAGTTTGAGTTTGCACAGAATTGATAGCAGTTTAGTTAAGGGAGTGCATCTATGTTTTTAAACTGATGATTGTATAGAAAATAGTATTTGTACATTTTAGTACAGTGTATAAATAATGGTACGAATAATGACACACCAGAGTAAGGGGAGTCACCCAGGATGGAGGGGATCAGTGCTTGAGCATAGGGTTGTGGCAGGTTTGCACTCTTTGAGTTTGGTATCTAAGGAAAGCCCAGTTAGGTTTTTGGCTATAAAGGTTAGTTGGCTTTTAAGATGACTCTCTGGAGGGAAAAGGAAAGGAAAATGTAAAAATTAAGTCCAAAATGGTTATCAGATTCATGTGTTTGGAGGAGAAAACTAGGCTCAGAACAGGATGGCTGTGGAACTAGCCATCTGTTAATGACTATAAATTAGTGTACATCCACGAGGACTTCATCAAAGAAGGAAATGTAATGCTCTCTAATTTTGTTGAAAATGGGTTTATTGTTGGGAAATTGTTAATACTTCAGGATTAAATATTGTTTGGAAATGATTATATATGGAACAGTTGAAAATGATAAAAATGTGTACCCTTTGGTTAATGGAAAAGAAAAATCATTGGAGCTGCAGTTATAGTAAGTAGTTGGAGACTGTCATTAAGAGAATAGACATGCATAGTCAGTCCTTTGTGTCCATGGATTCTGCATCCATGGATTTAATCTACTGTGAGTGGAAAATATTAGGAAAAAAATTCTGTCTGTACTGAACACATACAGACCCTTTGTTTTCATTCCCTAAACAACATAGTATAACAACAGTTTACACAGCATTTCCATTATATTAGATATTAAAAGTAATCTAGAGATAAAATATATGGGAGGGTGAGTGTAGGTGACATGCAGATACTATGTCATTTTATATGAGGAACTTGAGCCTGTGTAGACTTTGGTACCCAGGGATTCCTGGTACCTGTTCCCTGTGGATAACCAAGAGTCATCTGTGGTTTTGCACTGGAAAGGAGAGCGAGGATAGATACTGTGTGGAGATGGAGGTTTCTTCTGAGCTGTCTAAAATGAGAAGGATCCCCTATTATGTTAGCAAGCTCCCTGTCATTGGGTATATTTAGTGATCGATCACCATTTTTCAGGAATTTCTTCTTCGTGAGGTTGCAGGAGTTGGTTCTAGTCCAGAACTCTTAATTGCATGATTTTTTTCTTGTTCTGATTGTTTGTTGTGTTTATTAGGTTATACCCCTGCAATTAAAGGACAGCTGTTACATGTTGATGCCACCACCAGCATGCAGTACCGGACCCTTTTAGAAGCAGAAATGTTAGCAGTAAGTCTGAAGTGTATGATTATGAGCAAACTTGGTTTTCATTTTCTAATATAAAATTTAATTAGCCAGGAAGTCATTGAATGACCCCTCCTCAAGTTCGAGGACCACCAGGTGTTCTTCACCCCATCCTTGAGAAGAGAAGTCGATTCCCAGTGCGCTGGGCTTCCTTTGGCGTCTCTCTGTGGCTCTGCTTCTGGTGTGTGGGAAGTGAAAAGAAGGCAACGAAAAGGAGAAGAGCCATTAGAATATTGTTTTCAAACTTGATTTTGTGGCTGGCCTCATTTTCCTTTCTATATAAGGTTATTTTTCACCATTTCCTGGCCCTGTTGGATTCTTCCTCAGGGCTTACATAATGTTCATTGTGCTTTTCACTTGATGAATAAGGCAAAAGGAGGAGAATCTTACTGATACTCTGGATTGCTCTATGTGGGAACAGAAGCCTGGTGGAAATGCCCATGATGAAAATTGCAGGATGGGGACTCGCTGACCACACAGATATGTTTAAAATCAGAGAATGATGACTGCAACAGCAAAAGCTGGGGTGGAGTAGGACAGTTGGTATTCCCAGAAGGTCCTTTAAACAAACATCTCCTACATGACATGTGTACCTTAACAAGGAGATTTTCCAGATACCAAGACCGTTTCAGATACCATAAATATATATTAAACTTCATATTTAGCATTTTTATGAATTCTTGAGCTGCTGCTAGAGAATGCAGGTTGTGTGGCAGTGCTGCTCCTAGGCAGGCAGCTTTATGCTTTACAGAAACGCCATCCTTAGGAGAAGTACTAATGCCATTAGTGTGACAGTGTGCATTGCACTCCACCCGCCCTCTCTCTGAGCCTCTCACTCCACAGATGAGGGAGAGAAAGGAGCATATGGTTGCTACCCATTGGCTTAGCTAGAGTCCCGTGTCAGAACTTCAACCTGATTTGCCGTTGTCCAAGTTTTTTGACCCCTTCATGGCTTCATAGGAACTGGATGTCACTGGAGACACTGACCTTCAGCCTCAGCAATATTAAAATCTCTAAGGGACCTTCTGTTCAGCTCAGTAGGAAAATAAATTTTAATTACTCATCAGCATGTGAGCCTTCATCTCTAATGCTGTGCACACAGTGTCACATTTCAAGCTTTAACATTGTTGCTAACGTTTGTCCTGTAGTTCCACATCAATGCCAGCTACCCCCGAGTATGGAACATGCCACAGACGTGGCAGTGTGAATTGGAAGTTTATAAAGCCACCTACCACTTCATCTTTGCACAGAAGAACTTCTTTACAGGTATTTCTTAGTAAATACAGGTATAGTAAAATTTATCACAGCTTTTTTGTATTCATTTTACTTTTAAATTCAATATACATACTTTGATGACACAGTTCTTACTTTATTTTACAGGTAATTTTAGGCTGAGAATATAAAAGGGAAAATTTAAATATAGGCATTTTATGTTCTAACACAATTAAGAAAAAATATTATCCCAAAATTGAGTGTAGAAGGAAATTAAAGAACTCAATTTAGGCTAGTGTTTTATATCAGTTTAGTAAGGGGTTAAGATGAGGTTGGTGAATCAATTTTTCTGTCTTCCCCAATTAGGCATCAGTATAGCTTCATTGTTTCATTTTAATTATTGCAGCTTACTATAGTATACTCAAATAGACAAATATTGTTGTTTTTATTCTTAGTGTCCCTGTTTAACTTTCCCATTGGCATTTAAATTGATGCTATCTGTAGTTGAAAAAAGTTCTTTACCTCTTGCTATCTATACATATTTTGGGAGTGTTAATGACCAAGTCTTGGTCTGTGAGTAATAATTATTACTCCATAAAAATAAGTAGCATTTATTGATCTCTATAAGTAACTCCACAGGGTTGGTCTCAATGGTAGGATTGATGGTGACCCCACGGAAACCTAATATTGCTTAACTGTTTGTTCCACCCATCCGCCCAACTGTCCATCAGTCATTTATAAACGTATGGTCTGTGCTGAGTGCCAGTAGGTGTGTTGGGGTGTGGTAGAGATTAAGGCATGCATCCTTAGTGCTGTCCTGACATTACTTACCAGGGCGATGTTGGCTACTTTACTTCATCGTTTGTTTCAGTTGCCTTATTTGTGAAATAGGAATAAAAGTTTCCATTCTACTTTGCTATTGCTGGATTTTTGGCATGTTAAAATGTCTTCTACTGTAACATGTTCCGTCCTGTTGTTGTTTGAACAGGAGCCTCACCTGTGGACAGGCAGAGCTTCTGCCTTGCTGGAGTTAGGTACTGTTTGTGAAGGCTTGAGGCAGTGTCTGGAGTGTTCTACTCAAGTAGGAATTTTGAGAGTCCCTGGCAAGTTAAACTTTTGCAAGTGACATGAACACTGAGTGAATACTTCAGTTCATATTTATGAAAAAATGTCTTAAGGAATTTGTACATATTAAATAATTGAGTCCTCACAAAATGAATTTCATTGTTATCCTTATTTACAGGCAGGGAAAATGAGTTAGAGAGGTGAAACAGTTTGTTCAGAGCATACAGCTAGTAAGGTTGACTGAGCGGCATCCCAATTCAGTGGTCCCTTACATCAGCTACTTTTGACTGTAGCCTTTCCACCTCTTATTCCCATGAATCTTTTAAAATAGATTTCTATTTTCATGTACTAATCCTTCTCTTAGTGAATATATTGTTCATAATTTTAAAATTTTCTTTTGTAGTAGCACTTTCATTTAAACTGAATATTTGTTATTTTTAAATAGCCAAGTACACATTTTCTAAATTACAGGAGATTTTCCATACATTATCTTCTTTCTGTGACTCCAGTTTTTATGCTTCACCTTTTTGAAATTCACTCCTTTGGTTATTTTTTTCCTAAGATTCATTTGGAGAAATTTAAAATTATATTGAAAGGAACAAAAATAGACATTATCATCATTTAAATTCTCCTCTTCCAGGCTTAATAGCTTAATATTTGGTCATATTATATTGTTCTTAAAAGCTACAACTTATTCTCTGAAATAGGGTGACTCTATGGAGTAGTATTGCCTTAGACTTGGAGTGAGCATGCTTGGGCATGGTGCTGGAATTCCTTTCTCTATTAGTAGAAAACTACAGGAAAGAAGTTAACCAGGAAAGAAGTTAACCATCGGTTTATGAGGGAATTCCTGTTTCTTTCTTTTTTTTTTTTTAGAGAGAGAGTGAGACAGGGGGAGAGAGAGAGAGGGAGGGAGGGAGGGAGGGAGAGAGAATTTTTTTAATATTTATTTTTTAGTTTTCGGCGGACACAACATCTTTGTTTGTATGTGGTGCTGAGGATCAAACCCGGGCGGCACGCATGCCAGGCGAGCGCGCTACCGCTTGAGCCACATCCCCAGTCCCATGCCTGTTTCTTGATAGCCGTTCCTATGCCAATCACTTATCAGTAAGATAGACTTTTTTCTCATCAAGCTCTCAAAGATAGCTTTATGGGAACTGTAATAGTGAGTATCAGGAGGGATAACTTGAGGCAAAGGTAGACACTAAAGGCTCTTCCAGGAATACTGAAATTTGATTTACTCTGAGCAAGGCTCTAATATCAGGTGATTGACATTTCACGGGGTGTGGTATTAACCTAACAATTTAATCATGAAGTCAGGGTTGGTGGGTTTTTCAGGTGAACATTTAGCTGGCCATCTTGATAGCTTCTGAACTCCTTGCACAGTTGAGGGTAGTCATGAAGAATGTGCTTTCTTTTTCTCCTTAGATTATTTGGTAAGACCATTTGGTAATGAAAGAAGCTTTTGGTGAAAGAGAAATTCATGTTGACGTGCTTCTTGAGTTTCCTAATAAAAATATTTTGACATCATAGTTTTAAAATTTATCAGTAAGGATGCTGTAAAAACCATATGGTATGGAAGCTCTATTATGGAATAATTTGTTGAAATTTTAAAGAGGTTATTAAATTAAGATTTAATAACATAGAAATTTGCTATTATCTTTATAAAATTTCAGATGTTATTAAAATAGTAACATTTGTTAAACTAGTAATTGGCAAATAACTTTACAAAATTACATTGGTTTCCTGAGATAGTAGGTTACTTCAATTTATGTTTATTAGTAATTACATCTTATTCTGTTAACTAATAGTAGTGTAAAGTAGAGAAATGTAGTAGTATACATTCTACTGGTTCAAAACAAGCACTAAACGTGGCATCTGCCCACAGAGAATTATGGGCCTGTTACTCATGGGCATCTTTTGTGTTATATTATTAATCTCAAGTTCATTGGCGTGTGCACTAGACATAGACAAATGAAACACTATGAGACAGTATGTATGATTAGGGTAGATGTGAATGGTGAATCTAATAAATGCATGTGAGACCTAAGCACAGAGGAAATCACCATCTGCTGCAGGTAAGTTGGAGCAAAAAAGGATGAGTATTCAGGTCCAAAATGGTGTTTGTAAATGAACTTGGTAATTAACTAAGATTAGTATGGTATCTTGCTATTTGTATCATCTTCGCATGACTCCAAGGGAATAGCTGTTGTTATTATCCATAAGTGAACAGTGAGGAATACACACAGAAATAGTGAATGACTTGGGTAAACTTCATGAAGCTAGGAAGTGGAGGAGACATTTAAGAACAATTTTTGGACTGCAGACCCTGGTGTATGTAGTTTCTTGCTCAGGTTAAAGGTACTTGTTTTCCTTCAGCAGAGAGGATATGAAAGCAGTACAAGTCATCCTGAGAATCCAGCAGGGATGGGTTCCAGGATCCCATGTGGATACTAGAATCTGTGGATGCCCAAGTACCTTACATAAAATGGCACATTTTATGTAAACTGCACATATCATTCTTAAATCACTGCTACTTAGAATACCTAGCACAAAATGTAAATGCTATATAAGTATTACACTGTATTGTTTAGGAATAATGACAAGAAAACAGTTTCAGTGCCTGTTCAGTGCAGATGTAGTCTTTAAAATTTTTTTTTGACTTGTGCTTGATTGAATCCTTTGGTGCAAAACCCCTTGATATGTGCTGACTATACTTTAGACAGCATAAGAGGTCTGAGTAATAGTACTAGACTGTAAATTTTTACCAGGGAGAAAAGTGAGGAAACCAGCCTCATGAATAATAACTTTTACTGAGGAGTTGGCTAATTCCAGAGATTATTTTACATTGCCATAGTACCTAAGTACCATGCTAAAGAATAAGGTTTGGAAGTGGGCTAGAGCCAGGTTAGTCAGGCATGGCAGCTCTGAAAAGCAAGGGTTAGAAGTGAGCATCGTGTGAAGGATGACGTTGCATGAAGTGAAGGTAAATTGGATAAATTGAATTTTCTCATTTTTATCAGTAGAATAGATTAAAGCCATATGCCTTTTATTATGGATATAGTGAAACTCTATGTCTAATTAATATTAAGTTGTTGGAGCTTGATATTAAATGTATTATTTTGCGATTTTAATAAGGCAGGAATTTCCCTCTAATATATATATGTACCTGTTCTATATGTGGCAGCTAGATTTTAAATGGATTCCTATGATACATAAGATAAATATACTTAAGATAATCATTATTGAATTTCACTCATGCTTTTCAGTTTAAAGATTCCCCTTAAGAGTCAAAGAAAACTAAGTAGTAGTAGACTATAATTTTCCTTTAAGTATCTTTAATAAATGTTACCACTGTGGAGTGCTTACATTTTGCTAGTTACTTTGTTAAAACGTCACACAAATCATCTCTGTTCTCCTAATAAGTCTGGGAAGTTGTCCTTGTTCCGTAAAAGAGAAAACTGATAGGATTGACCCATAATGTCAGGATTGCTTGGCTGGTGGAGTAGAGCAGAGCTTCAACCCGGCACTGTCTGGCCTCACAGTCAGTGTGGCGTCACTTTGCTTCCAGTTGTTCCTTCTTCCACAGACACAAGTTCTGAGTTCACAGGCACGACACTGTGCCGTGGCACAGTGTGAGCACCCAGATGAGCTCGATGGAATTCCCTCCCCCTTTTTCAGAGAGAAAGGGAAAAGGGGAGAGAATTTCATCAAAAATAGAAGGAAGGTTTGTGGACTGGAGAAGGAGATTGAGGGGAGGGAGGAGGAATGAGACACGGGAAGAGAAGTGGAGTGACTGTGTCCGTGGGTGAAATGTGATCGCTGTCGTGTACATTCACAAGGCACTCACTAAAAGAAAGAAAAATACCCCATACCAAAGACTGTTTGTAACTCGCAGAAAGATCAGTCAAGTAGAGGAAGGAGTACGGTGGGGAGGAGGCGGGAAAGGAAGGAGGATGTGCTGGGGCAGAACTGAAACAAACCACATTCCACACTCTTATATGTGAACATGAGTCCTAACATACATGTCACTAAAAAGGACCCATTTCTTTGTTTTTGTTTTTGTTTTTTTTAAAGATGAGTGTGACACCTCTGTAAAAAAGATATTATTGCTGTGAGTATACAGTATATATAAATGATATGTAGAAGAAAGAGTTTTGGAAACCACTGTGTAGATCAGAGCTAATATCTTCATAGAGACAGCTTTTGCTTCTGCAGTTAAAAACAAGAAAACAAGGTACCAGAAGATAAATAGACTAAGTGTATGAACACAGTTTTACAAACTAAATTAAGACATATAATTCATTAGCAGTTAATAATGATTGATTATAAATTCTAAGAAAACCTAGCTATGTTTTATTCACCTTTAAAATCACACCATGTAGAGCCCTGTACACAGCTAAATACTGAGTAGATATTTGTTTTGTGAATAAACATTAAAAATGTTCAACTATATTTGTAATGAAGAAATTCATTTAAAATGAGTTTATTTTTTCAGTTATGAAATAGCAAGACCACCTACCTCTCTTACCCCATTGAAAAAAACCAGAGACATAGGTAGGAGTAAGTATGATGCAGCACAGCATATGAAGAAATATGTAGCGTGTGTGCATTTCAGGTAGTAGTACAAGTGGTTGATTTTTTTGGGAAGCAGCTCGGTGCTCTGTAACAGTCTTGAAAATTCCTCAGTTTTGACTCTGCGGTGCCCTCTCTGGAATCTGTTCTGAGAGTAATCCTAAGTATGTACAACACCTTGCACAAAAGTACACACTGACATGTTATATGTAGCAAAAAAAATTGGTGAGAGTCTAAGTGTCCAAGAGTGTGGAAAACAAATCTTGAATGGTAAATCTCTTTAATAAACAAAATTTATGTAAATGTGAGTAAATTAACATGAGAAGGTATTTTTCAGTCAAAAAGCAACACAAAACATAGTATAGTATAAAAAGCCATATAGAAAAAGAATTAGAAGGAAACGTATTCACAGCATTGAATTATTTATGAAATATCAGGCAACATTTATTTTTTTCTGTTTTCAAAAATTTCTTGAGAAAATAGATATATTAGATGAATAAAATTTTTAATTTGAAACTGACTAGTAACTCATTTAATATATTTTGTGAAAATATTTTAGTATAAAATTCTTTATACCTACAGAGGGCAAAAATTCATTTTGACTGTTGTTAGACTGAATGTATTTGTTTTTTGCTTAATTTTATTTAACTTTGTTTTGTACCCCAATGTTCTTAGATTTAATTCAAGACTGGTCGAGTGATAGTGCTCCAGACATTTTTTCATTTGTTCCGTATACATGGAATTTTAAAATCATGTTTCATCAATTTGAAATGATTTGGGCTGCTAATCAGCACAATTGGATTGACTGTTCCACTAAACAACAGGAAAATGGTAAGAAATTAAAAAAAAATTAGGGTCAGTATTTTTATTTCAATACATAATAACAAAGAAAATTAGTATTGATTTTGTAGTTTTAATAGGTACTAGAGTTGTTTTTTTTTTCCCCTCATTATCTTGTGAAACTTTCAGGACCATTTCAGAATATGCTTTGTACTGAGTGTCTTCTCTTAGGTTTAATTTTGTTTAGGTATGCAGTTAAAGTAATACTTATATTTAAATTTTATTGACATTAAAAGTAAATTTACTACTTCTTTTTTTTTCCTTTTTTTCTTTTTCTAGTGTATCTGGCAGCTTGTGGGGAAACACTGAACATTGATTTTCCTTTGCCTTTTACGGACTTTGTTCCAGCTACATGTAACACCAGGTTCTCTTTAAGAGTACGTATCACTGTTTGCATTGACAGTTCCACGGGTTTATTAGTACATGTGACTCCCCAGGGCTTACCTTTCCTCTCCCTTGCCTGTCTTCTTGCCACCCTAAAGCGTTTCAGTGTTCTTCCAGCGTCCCTAACATGAGTGTCGTGGAGTTCCTATTATTTTATTTTTATAGTTAACAGCTCCTAAGAAATTGACCAATTGAAAAAAAAAAGTCTCCAGAGTTGTTTATTTTCTTGGTGCTCAGTTCTGATCTCTGTAGCTCATCTATATTCTCTTAAGAACCTCTCCTAGCTGTAAGGTCTAGGCACTAATTTTATGCTTCCCTATGTTGATTGCTAATTGTAGCTGTGAATTCAGGGAGAACAACCACAAGCTCCTTCCTTCCCTTTATCTCAAAGGCAGGTTTAATGTACTTCTTAACTCATGATTTTGTGGAAGACCTAATTTTAGGGGATGGACAATCAGGAGTAAGTTGTATTAATGTTTGTTATGGTGGCAAAAAAAAAAAAAAGTAGCAGCAGTATTAATAGGAGCAGTTTATACCTAATACATATTTTTTAATCACATATGCATTATTTAATACTAATGAAATACAAAATGAGCAAACACCTTCATATTCTGTTAGTGTTAGAAGTACAGTTGTCAAAACAAGTAATAAAAGGCAGGATCACAGAGCACACCTCCAGAGGCAATGCCATATTTTCTTTTCTTCTTTTTCTTTAGGAAATAGCATTTATTTGAAAGACATAAAGCAAAATACCTTTTTTTCTTAACGTTTTTAAAAATTATTTCTTACATATATCACAATAGAGGAGTGCATTACATTCATAATATGAACTCTTTCCCTGTAGTAACTCATGTATTTCTCAGAACAAGCCTTTTGAGATAGTCATTGCTGTTACCTACATTTATAGATTGGAAAACAGAGAAACAGAGTTTATACAACTTGTCCTGTAGCTAGTAAGTTGCCAAGTTGGGTATTGAACCCTGGCAATATTGAGAAAAAAGGGAAACCCAGTTATGATCCTTCTGGTATGCCAATTAAGAGTTATTCAACATCAGTTGAAGAAGAGACTTATTAAAAATTAAAGGCGATGATATTTGTATTAATTAGCTTTGCATTGCTATGACCAAAGTAACTAAGAAGAACAATTCATAGGAAGAAAAGTTTATTTTGACTCATGTTCCAGAGGTGTAGTGCATGGTCATCTGAGTCCATTGCTCTGGGCTTGAGGTGAGGCAGAGGAATGCAGCAGGCTCATGACAGCCAGGAAGGAGCAGGAGGAAAGAGGCTCAGGGCAGACGCACTCTTGCAGGACGAACTTCCCTCCTGCCTGCCACGCCCTGCCTGGTGCAGTCACCAGCCAGTCCATGCAGACTAGAAAGACAGGTCATGTCAGAGCTCTTCAAGTCTAGGCTCAGCACCTCTGAACAGTCCTGCATCAGCACAGGAGCCTTGAGGGATGCCTCACACCCAGCCATAACAATACTGCCTTTCAATTTTTGAAGACTACAGAACATGTTCCATTTGAGCCTGTATTAGTGAGCTCCTCTCCCCCAAGTGAGTTTCAGATAAAATATTCATGGGTCACCATGAAAGATGATCTCTTTACTGTTATGTGGAAACTATACTGTTTCTCTTTTTTTTAATTGTCTAAAACCTAAATAAGTATTTAGGTTTTAGACAATGTAAAACCTTATTCCAGGCATTTATCATTTAAATTTTATTTCCATTTTAATTTGTTTTTAAGATTATTATAGTTTTGGCTCTAAGTAGTGACCTGACATATGTATGTACTGAATTTATTACTTTGGGTTATTATGTATTGTGTTTTAGGGAGAAGATGTTGATCTTCATTTGTTTCTACCAGATTGCCACCCTAGTAAATATTCATTATTTATGCTGGTAAAGAATTGTCACCCGAGTAAGATGGGTCCTGACGCTGGTATTCCTGCTGAATGCCAGAGTGGCCAGAAAACAGTTAAACCAAAGTGGCGCAATATCACTCAGGAGAAGTGAGTATATGACAATCAGAGACCTAAGCGTTTTGTACTTACATGTGGAGAGACATTTCTTCTTCTTTAAAATACTAATTATAAAGTTTCATTATCTGTACTTAGTGTCTGTATACAATTAAAGGAACAAGTATCTGACCAGAAACTTTCTTATTCTTCAAAGAGCTGGTTGGGTTGAGTGCTGGACTGTTCCAAGTGTACTGCTTACAATTGATTACACCTGGCATCCAATTTATCCGCAAAAGGCAGATGAACAGCTGAAACAATCATGTAAGTGCTTTTATGTAATTTATACTTTGAATTAGTGGTTATTATGATTGATAATCATTAAAAATACAGAAAATAAAAAATTTGGAAGTGCATTTATTCTTCTAAAATAATTATATAAATTTATAATCTGCAAAATAATTTTGAATAGTTAACCTTTATTGAGCATTTACTATATAATCAGGCACTGGGCCAAGTAGTTTTCTGGCTTATATTATCTCATTTAATTCTTATCACATCTCTATGAGGTGGATATTATTCTCAGCTTGGAGTTGAAGAAATAGGCTCAGAAAAGGCAAGTAGTTTTCTCAAGACCTGCCACTCCAATGCAGCAGAGCTGAGTAGGAAACAAGGTGTGTGAGAATCTGTGTATTTGGGAAGCCTCAATTGAAATGCCTAAATCGATTTTGTTAAGTGTTAGTTTCTTTAATGCATTTTGAAAACTTTCATGTAACTTATATTTTCCTGAAGGTAATTTTCCCTGTTACCTGAGACACAAAAAACAACAAGAGTCAAGTGATGTTTTCTTTCTTTCTTTTCCCAGTGTGTTAAGTTTCAAAGAATAGTGTTGATAGTTGTTTACATGTGTGGTGACTTGATAATGTCATTCTGTGTCTTACCAGTTATTTATGTGAAAACAGCTTTGTAGTTTAATGCCTGAATATACTTAAGGACTAATAGTAACTCAAATTTATATTGTAGGGACCTAATGAGAAAGTTGCTTATGTTAACAGGAACTTTTCATTGGTTCTATGCAATCTGATATATGCATTTACCTCCATATTTCAATGAAGTCTATTCTTTGTTTTCTTAATTTTTAGACCCTCAGGTCTGTTGTATTATATTACTGTAGATATTATCAAGATTATTTGATTTTGCATTTGCTAAGTATTATGTCTTACTGAATATTGGCTTGAAGAACTTCTAAGAGGTCATTTTCTCCTTCTTTAAACATTAATCTCTTCTTCTTCCTCCATTTATGCCAGTGTCAGAGATGGAAGAAACAATGCTGTCTGTGTTAAGGCCAGCCCAGAAGGCTGCAGACAGAGTGGCTTCCTCTCCCTCTTCTTCTGCATGCCCTCCGGTTGACCCAGCAGAACTTCCGCCTGATAAACTTCACGTAGAAATGGAGCTCTCCCCAGATTCTCAGATAACTCTCTATGGGCCTCTGCTAAATGCCTTTTTATGTATAAAGGTATGATTTTAAAAGAACTTCTATTTTTTTGAATTTATTTTATTTATGCTAATTTGTTATATGTGACAGCAGAATGCATTTCAATTTTTATTATACAAACAGCACAATTTTTCATGTCTCTGGTTGCACACAAAGTAAAGTCATGCCATTCATGTCTTCATACATGTACTTAAGGTAATGATGTCCATCTCATTCCACCATCTTTCCTACCTCCATACCCTGTCCCTTCTCTTCCCTCCCCTTTGCCCTATCTGAAGTTCGTCTATTTCTTCCAGTACGAATCAGCCTCCTTATATCAGAGAAAGGAGAAAACATTCGGCATTTGGTTTTTTGGGATTGGCTTATTTCACTTAGCATTATATTCTCCAACTCCATCTATTTACTTGCAGATGCAATGATTTTATTATTTATTGCTGAGTAATATTCCCTTGTGTATATATATCACATTTTCTTTATTTATTCATCTACTCTGAAGGGCAGCTAGGTTGGTCCCACAGTTTAGCTATTGTGAATTGTGCTGCTATAAACATTGATGTGGCTGTGTCCCTGTAGTATGCTGTTTTTAAGTCCTTTGGGTATAGACAAAGGAGTGGGATAGCTGGGTCAAATGGTGGTTCCATTCCTAGATTTCCAAGGAATCTCCATACTGTTTTCCATATTGGCTACACCAATTTGCAGTCCCACCAGCAATGTATGAGTGTGCCTTTTTCCCCACATCCTCACCAACACTTATCATTGTTTGTATTCATAATAGCTGCCATTCTGACTGGAGTGAGAGGAAATCTTAAGAGTAGTTTTGACTTGCATTTCTCTAATTGCTAGAGATGTTGAACACTTTTTCATATATTTGTTGATTAATTGTATATTATTTTCTGAGAAGTGTCTGTTAAGTTCTTTGTCCCATTTATTGATTGGGTTATTTGTTTTTTTGGTATTAAGATTTTTGAGTTCTTTATGTATCCTAGAGATTAATGCTCTCTATCTGATGTGTGAGGGGTAAAACTTTGCTCTCATTCCATAGGCTCTTTAGTCACCTCACTGATTGTTTCTTTTGTTGAGAAGAAGCCTTTTAGTTTGAATCCATCCCATTTATTGATTTTTGATTTTACTTCTTGTGCTTTAGAAGTATTACTAAGGAAGTCAGGGCTAATCCAACACGATGGAGATTTGGGCCTACTTTTTCTTCTATTAGGCGCAGGGTCTCTGGTTTAATTCCTAGGTTGTTGGTCCACTTTGAGTTGAGTTTTTTGCATGGTGAGAGATAGGGGCTTAATTTCATTTTGTTTCATATCGATTTCCAGTTTTCCCAGCACCATTTGTTGAAGAGGATATCTTTCTCTAATATATGCTTTTGGCACCTTTGACTAATATAAGATAACTGTAATTATGTGGATTAGTCTCTGTGTCCTCTGTTCTGTACCTTCAGTCTACCAGTCTATTTTGGTGCCAACACCATACTGTTTTTGTTACTGTTGCTCTGTAGTATAGTTTAAGGTCTGGTATAATGATGCTTCCTGCTTCACTCTTCTTGCTAAAGATTGCTTTAGCTATTCTGGGCCTCTTATTTTTCCAGATGTATTTCATGATTGCCTTTTATGTTTCTATGAGGAATGTCCTTGGGATTTTGATTGGAATTGCTTTAAATCTGTATAGTGCTTTTGGTAGTATGGTCATTTTGACAGTATTAATTCTGCCTATCCAAGAACAAGGGAGATCTTTTTATCTTTTTAAGGTCTTTTTTAATTTCTTTCTTTAGTGTTCTGTAGTTTTCATTGTAGAGGTCTTTCACCTCTTTAGTTGATTCCCAAGTTTTTTTTTGAGGCTATTGTAAATGGGGTAGTTTTCCTCCTTTCTCTTTCAGATGATTTGTCACTGATGTACAGAAATGCCCTTGATTTATAATTTATGATTTTATATTCTGCTACTTTGCTGAATTCATTTATTAGTTCTAGAAGGTTTCTGGTGGAATTTTTTGGGTCTTCTAGGTATAGAATCATATGGTTGGCCAATAGTAATAATTTGAGTCCTTCTTTTCTTATTCGTATCCTTTTAATTTCTTTCATCTGTCTAATTGCTCTGGCTAGTGTTTCAAGAACTACATTAAATAGAAGTGGTGAAAGACGGCATCCCTATTAGAGGGAATGCTTTCAATTTGTGTCCATTTAGAATGATGTTGGCCGGGGGCTTCACCTAGATAGCTTTTACAATGTTGTAATAGCCTTCTAAATGAAAATTAAGGGGATTCACAATAGCTTGATGGATGATTTAAATTGTTGAGGATAAGTGATGCCTGTTCACTGGACTTGTTGTGCTGGAATCCACTGCAGTTATTAAAAAGAACACTCCTAAGTTTAGTGTTTTTTTAGTTTGAAGCATTTAGTGTGCCAGCACTAACATAATATTTCTTTTTTCAAGGAAATTAGATAGAGGGGTAACAGATATCTGGACAGTATATCTGATAGAGTAGGAAAGATATGTGGACAAATTTTAACACTTACCTGAGAATAATTGAGAATGATTGGTACTAGGAAAAGTCTATTTTAAGTGAATCTATTTAAAACAGATGATAAGTTGCGCGCAGTGGGACATGCCTGTAATCCTAGTGGCTCTGGAGGCTGAGACAGGAGGATTGTGAGTTCAAAGCCAGCCTCGGCAACCGTGAGGCACTACGCAGCTCAGTGATACCCTATCTTTAAATAAAACACAAAGTAGGGCTGGGGATGTGGCTCAGTGTTTGAGTGATTCAGAGTTCAATTTCTGGTACCAAAAAAAAAGATGACAGCATTTCATGATAAATAATGAGCCAAGATTTGTTTGGATCTTTATTTTAAAAATGAAAGCAAATCTATGAAAATAAGTTTATTGCAAGAGTATGTCAAATTTAGTTTCTGAATTAATATGCACCACTTCTTAGAACAAAGAATAAATCAAGTGTTGATTCGTTTGGCATAATTTTTCCACTGAAACTATGTAATTGCACAGTGTGATAGCACTTTAAGGTTGATATGTGTAGCATGATTATGAAGAGAGGCTATTTTTAGAGAAATATTTGAGGTCTTCACCTGTTTTCCAAAGATTACTTTAATTCTTCTGTTATTCAGATCACACTTTAAAACAGTCTCCCTGGTGTCACAGTGGTTCTTGTTGTTTTGCTATTCTTTTTGGTAATGAACTCTTCTAGATCCTTGTTTATCACTGTAAGCTTTGAGGAGAGCAGTTTTCCAACATCATTTAGCAGCAGTTTCACCAAATTTTACATTTCTCCAGAATTTTGCACTTTTACTTTGCTTTAAATTTCATTGAACTGTTGGTTGTTTACCATATCTGTGATCAGGAAGATATTAAAAACACCATAAACAGTAGGGTTACTCATGGGAGGGATGTTAGAGTGGGTCTAATCTTACATTGCTTGTTTATTTGTATCCTGTTGCAGTTTCACAGATGCAGAGATTTGGATACTGAATACTAAGTTAATAATACAGTAATAGTGGTAATGAATTCTGGAGAAGGGACTAGGGTGGTCAGGGTTGGACAAGGAAGGACAAGTCACAGGTGTGGGTGAGGGCTCTTAAGACAAAGTACTAGGTGACTTGGGCTTGAGGCACATAGTGTTAACATTTGAGTTACTATATTTATTAAAAACTGTTGGGAAGTGTCAGATAGCATGATGTAAGTTAAAAGGTGCAGGGAACGTGTAGATAAGATTTGTAGAAACCTGGAGCTTTGCATGGTTACCCTTTCTTCCCTAGCATTTAAAAAGCAGATTCCTAAAGGAGTAAACCTGTGTGTTCAAAGGGGAAAATGCACACATATACACATATTTTCTTTCTTATGACCACTGTTTCACCTAAAATATTCTTCAAATATTTCTTCCAATATCTGACTTTCTTGGGATTGCACATGAATAGCTATAAAAGGATTATTTACAAATTTAGCTATAATCTCACTAATGAGGCTGATTTATATTTTAATTAAATGTAAGTAATGATTTAATTAGCAGGCTGAGGGTGGTCACTGCAGTATAATATCAGGTTTTGAATATTATTAGATATTAACTTTGGTTTTGCATTGCCATGTGCACATTGAATGCCAATTTTTTATTTTAAAAGATTTATAGTAATACATATTTACCAAAAATAAGAGGATTGTAACCAAGAAAAATATAAAGAAAGATGTATATGTCTCCGTTTATATTTCTTTATAAATTCTACTCTACAGATGTGGCTTCTGTTGATAGTTGCTTATGTTTGGATACGTACTTTTTAGTAGTATCAAAGTTTGCTAAAGAATATATTGGGGGATGGCATTGTGGCTCAGTAGTAGAGCACTTGTCTAGCATGCATGAGGCACTGGGTTCGATCCTCAGCACCACATAAATGTAAAATAAAGATATTGTGTCTGCCTAAAACTAAAAAGATAAGTATATATAAAAAAGAATATTGGTATGTGCATTCACCAAATTAATTTAGAACTTGTATAAACTATCAAAGCAAATTTAAAATTTCAAGTTTTGACATACATATTAAATATATATTGAAAACATGATAGGCAAAAAATTTGCCCAGCCCAGTGAACTCTGCTTTTTATAAGGAATATATGTAATTTTTTTTTGTTTCTGTCTTTGTGTACCTTAAAATTTAGTGCTGATATAGTGATATTATTCTACCTTAAATTCTGTTTCTTTCTTTCTTTCTTTTTTTTTTTTTAGGGAAACATTTGCAAATGTTTATTAATTGTTGGTGACTGATGCAGGTTAAATGAAGGAAGAGAGTTTGCAGCATGGAGCATGTGCTGAACAGGAAACAGATAGAAGGGAACTTGTCCCGACTGGGAACTTAGCAGTGGGGCAAAGTAGAGGAGAGATGTCCACAGTGATACTCTGTGTTTGTGTGTGTGTGTGTGTGTGTGCGTGGGCGCACTGAGGCAAAAAAGTCTGGAATTAGATACCTACATCTTTGGTAGTCCCACCTGGAGCAAAGGAAAGGTAGTGCTGGTCAATACAGAGAATATCTGACAATACTTGTTTTTGAAAATAGGCATATGGACACACAGACAGATGAATGCATTAGGTATATGTCTTGCTCAACAAAACTCTAATTCTAACAGACTTCAGGGCACACAGCAAGAACAGTGTTAACAGAATACACAGCATACAGTAAGAACAAATAATGCATAAGTTTTTAATGTTGCGAATTCTTCCTTTCACTTGCTAATACACCTGAGGGTCAGGAGTTCCAGAGTTCACAGCTATGCCTGTGACTGCAAAAGGCCACCACATTTTGCTTCTCATCACGGGCAGGTCACACCCCTAAAGAGAGCAGTCTTCTCCTCAGAGTCGCTGATCTCTTCCTATGCCCTGAGGTACTTCCTTTCCCAAGCCCTGTGGCTCCAGATACCCCCCGTCTTTCCTGGGTCCTGGCACCCTCTCTTTGCTTCCCAGAGGTCCTTGCTTTCCCAGTGGGTGCAGTTGTCTCTGAGACTGTTTGGAGCCAGCTGCTTCTGGCCCTCCCTTCAGATCCTGCTCTTCCCTTGCTGGCTTCTGGGGCATCTCCTGGCATTTTCTCTGTGGTATGCCAGAAGCACTCTCAGGTGATTAATCCTGACTTCCACTGTTGTGGCATTCATCAAAATCGTCACTCTGGGATTCTATGATCTTTCCATTAGAACTCATGAAAGCAGGAAGGGTGGCTCTGAGACCTCAGAGACCGAGTGATGGCAAAGGGCATTTGTTTGTTTTAATGTATTACTTATGTTTTAGTATCAGTGTTAGAATTTAAAAACTTTGGAATTTAGGCATTTTGCATATATATGTGTCATTTTTGAGTACATTATTTCATGTACATTCTATGATGAAATTCATATATAGGTGAAAAACGAAGGGAGTCTGAAAATCCATGTTAACTGAGACTTACTTAGTTATCAAAATTAAACACAAAGAAATTATAAAATCACTGTATTTGTGAGATTATGTTTGAAAAAGTGATTTCCAAAATCCACCAGAGAAAGTGATCCTGGCATTACCTCGGCAAAGAGCTCTGGAAAAAGACTGTGTGCTGAACATGCTTTAACATCTGAGAAGATATGATGGAGCCTGCTGCAGGTGTGGACAGCATGGCTGCTCGGCGCCAGCTTGAAGTCATTTTCAACATGTCAGAACCGGGTGTTGAGTAACAGTAACAGGGTTGAGTAACAGTACACTGAGACTACTTTCCTGGGTGGAATTTGTTCTAGCTTTCCTTAGTAGAGGAAGGGAAAGCGTCACAACATAACCCATCAATTATAGCAGAAAGCCCCCTCTGTGTGACAGCCTGTCAGCACTTGTTCCTAGTAACTGGGGGTTAAGGGTGTGTGTGCAAATGTGCTTTCCTTTTTAAAAACAATGCAGTAGTCTTGGGGGGCATTTGCAGGTAAAGTCACCAAAGGATGTTTTCCCCTGTACCTGCCTCTGGAACTCATGCCCATTGCAGACCTGCTGAGTCAGTCTCCAGGACCAAGAGATAACGAGTGCATTTTGAAAAGGTTCCCAAATGATCTAAGTGATAACTCCCATTCTGAATTCTTTTGAGTTTAATCAACAGTGAAGGCTACTTCTGTTTAGTTGTAAAAATTATATGTTGGGTTTGAAGATGCAGATCAGTGTTTATTTTCCTTTATATTTGTGCTTGAATTTGTTCAGGCTTCAGATCTCTCTCTCTCTCTCTTTTTTTTTTTTTTTAAAGCAGTGGACAGCAGAGAAGAATACAGGGAAAACTCCTGGTTTTGTGAGTCAGTGGATTTGGAGTTTGAATACAGTATTCTCATTAGTTGTAGGACTTTAAGACCTTCAACGTCCTTTCCTAAGAAAAGATGTTATAACCTGGTGTCCATAACCCTAGTTAGAAAACGAATTTGTCAGTAACTCTGCTGCAGAATTTATTGAAATACTGATTTGGTCCCCCTTTAATAGATAACAGTAAACAGTGTTAGCAAGGCTATTTAACAACTTTACTACTGATGGGTTAAATAAACAAAATATAAATTCACAGTCAATGGGAAAAAGATGATTTCAGTTGAAGTTAAATCTGTTTCTTAAAAGTCAAATTTTAATTTCTGATGCAAAAGAAATCACAAAATAGTTGACACACTTCCACATTAAATAACCAGTGAATTGTATGAAAGGAAATTTGATAACTGTTGATAACACATGTATTTATTTAATCAGTAACTAAAATTAGACATTCTTATTAAAACTGTTAAAACATTTCTGGATAAATATTACAGCTGGAATGTGTATGTTGTAATATTTATTAAGAGTCATCCAAATTGATTTTCACTTTCCTCAAAAGATGTTCCTACATAGTGCCTTGGGCACTATAGAGTAAACACTGAAAGTTATTAAGCCATAAAAACTTTCTTTTTTCTTATTTGTGGGGCTGGGAATGAAACTCAGGGCCTCATACGTACTAGGCAAGAGCTTTGCCACGGAGCTGCATCTCCGTCCCACCACAGATCTTCAGAGGTCTCTTGAGGAACTAAATTATGCTTTCTGCTATAATTGGGGAGTTATGTTGTGACACTTACTATAAACTCTGTAGTCTTTTACTTTTTGTGCTACTGAATAATTATTTTCTAATGTTTTTTCAAATTGTGAAAGTAGACCTGACATTTTCATTTTTAATTAAATATACTAGGTGAGGGTGGTTCATAGTTTACAAATTTAGGCCCACAAGTGAAAGTATTACTTAGCTCTTGTAATGCCAGCTTGTTTTTTCTTAATATTTACAGGAGAACTACTTTGGGGAAGATGACATGTACATGGATTTTGAAGAGGTCATCTCCAGCCCTGTGCTGTCACTGTCCACATCATCCAGCTCGGGATGGACTGCTGTTGGAATGGAGAACGAAAAGAAGGAAAGTGAAGGTTCAGCCAAGCCAGTTCACCCTCTCACCCTGCGTCCTTGGGACATCACTGTACTGGTTAATTTGTACAAAGTTCACGGGCGTCTTCCTGTTGTAAGTATTTATAGATCAAGAGAGTCCTAACAGTTATTAGGGCATCCATTCAGCATAGGAGTCTCCGTGTGTGTTCCTGGGTGCAGGCGCACGCATGCGTGCACACACACACACACACACACACACACATTTAAAAGGACACAGCTTAGATTACAGAAATTTAGACTTTATCCCTTTCACTGTTAGAAAGCTGGTCTAGGACATCACATTTTCTTAGTTCTTGTCTTCAGACCCCACATCAGTTTGGGTCCTTATGGTGAACCTGTTACAAAATCAAGCTCAGGCTTGACCCCAGAGGATGAATTGGGCAGAGGTGTAGATCCAGCCCAGCATCCTGGTTCACTCTGAGAATGCCCTTGACACTCATGGGGCTTGGAAACTGACTTGGACTGAGATTGTATAGCCCCAAGAACCAGGAGCATTGAGATCAGGCCATATAGGGAGGAGAATGCCCTGGAACAATTTGCTCCATTTCACATGCCAGCACTGTGTAGCAGAGAAGGCACCTCTGCTGCCAAGGGCAGCAAATGTCCTTGCTTGTGCAGAATGGTTATTTTTGATGACATATACTGTTTTTCCCTTTGAAAAAGCAAATTCTCTTAATCATGATAAGTGGTTTTGTTTTCCTAATATTCTGTTCCTCTTTAACTTCTGTCTTGTGGTACTTTTGTTAGCATGGAACTACTGATGGTCCTGAGTGCCCTACTGCTTTCTTGGAAAGACTATGCTTTGAAATGAAAAAAGGATTTCGGGAGACCATGCTGCAGCTTGTCTTGTCACCCCTGAATGTGTTTGTCAGCGATAACTATCAGGTAATATGAAAGGAAAGGTGGTAAAGAATTAGAGACTTATTTTTAGTACTTAGGGGGTCAAAATAGTGTGTTAGCTTCTGTGCCTGGAATAGGTGGCTCTTTCAGTTAAAGATTTATGACTGTAATAAGGAGTTCTCATGTCTGTGTGTGTGTGTATGTGTGTGTAAAACATGTATAAAATATAAATGTGAGTTGTTTCAAGAGTCTCAATTTTCTTTTTCTGTTTTTTACTGCTCCCATTTATGTGACACCAATCATATTTTATCTCTTGTTTTTAGAAATGGAAAAAATACTTTCTAACTCTCTATTGTAGAAGGGAAAAACTACCTGTTCTAACCAGTACCATAAACATTTACAACACGTGTAGCTGCAGGCCAATGATTTATTCTTATTCATCTAACATTAGACATTTTTGTATTTCTTCACCATATTTAAGAACCTCCTTTGGGAAAGAACCAGTGATATTAATCAAACGGAGAATTATTATATCTCTGGCTAGATTATCACTTTTTAAATTATTTTTTAAATGCCAAGTAGCTTCTCTTGGTACCTACTACTGATTTTTAAAAAAAATTATTTTTTAGTTGTAGTTGGACACAATACCTTTATTTAATTTATTTTTTTTATGTGGTCCTAAGGATCGAACCCAGGGCCTTGCACGTGCTAGGCGAGTGCTTATCACTGAGCCACAACCCCAGCCCCCTACTACTGATTTTAGGGAACTTCCCTACCTCTGTTCACATTATATGATTTAGGAAATGGATTTTTTTTTGGTCTCTCTATTTTTTAAATTTGTTCTTATTAGTTATACATGACAGTAGAATATATTATGACATATCATACATACATGGAGTATAAACTTCCAATTCTTGTGGTTATACATAATGTGTGGGTACATTGGTCATATATTCATACATTAACATAGCAAAGTTATGTCTAATTCATTCTACTATCTTTTCCATTTCCCATTCCTTCCCCTCATACCCCCTAACCAATCCGGTGAACCTCCATTTCCCCCATTGTGATTCAGCATCTGCATACCAGAGAACATTAAGCCTTTGTTTTTTTGGGGGGATTGGCTTATTTCACTTAACATGATTGCCTCCAGTTCCATTCATTTATCAGGCAAATGCTGTATTTTCATTCTTCTTCTTGGCTGAGAAATATTCGTTGTGTGTTTATATCATCCATTCATCTATTGAAGGGCACCTAGGTTGGTTCCATGGCTTAGCTATTGTGAATTGAGCTGCTATGAACATTGATGTGGCTGTGTCACTGTAGTATGCTGATTTTAAGTCCTTTGGGTGTATGCTGAGGAGTGGGATAACTAGGTCAAATGGTGGTTCCATTCCAAGTTTTCTGAGGGATATATTGTTTTCCAGGGTGCTTGCACCAATTTGCAGTCCACCACTAATATACAAGTGTATCTTTTCCTTCCACATCCTTGGCAACATTTTTTGTTAGTTATATTCTTTATACCTGCTATTCTGACTGGAGTGAGATGAAATCTCAGTGTAGTTTTAATTTGCATTTCTCTAATTGCTAGTGGTGGTGAACATTTTTTCATATATCTGTCAACCATTTATATTTCTTCTTCTGTGAAGCATATGTTTAGTTCCTTTGCCTGTTTGTTGATTGGGTTATTTTATTTTATTGGTGTTAAGTTTTTTGAGTTCTTTATATATCCTGGAAATTAATGCTGTATTTGAGGTGCAGGTGGCAAAGATTTTTTCCTATTCTGTAGGCTCTGTCTTCAATTCTTGATTGTTTCCTTTGCTGTGAAGAAGCTTTTTGGTTTGATACCTTCCCATTTATTGATTCTTGATTTTACTTTTTGCACTTTCAGAGTCTAGTTGAGAATTTGGTTCCTAAGCCAACATGATGGAGATTTGGGCCTACTTTTTCTTCTAGTAGGCATAGGGTCTCTAGTCTAATGCTTAGGTCTTTGAGCCACTTAAGAGACAAGTTTTGTGCATGGTGAGAGATAGGGATCTAATTTCATTTTATTACATATGCATTTCCAGTTTTCCCAGCATCATTTGTTGGAAGAGGCTCTCTTTTTCTCCAGTGTATGTTTATGACATCTTTGTCTAGGATGAGATAACTATGTTTATGTGAGTTTGTCTAAACGGAGAAAAACTGGAAGCATTCCTTCTAAAAACTGGAGCAAGACAGGGATGCCGTCTTTCACCACTTCTATTCAGCATAGTCCTGGAAAACCTAGCCAGAGCAATTAGAAAAAAGGAATTAAAAAAGATACAAGTAGGAAAAGAAGAACTTAAACTACCACTATTTGCCGAGGACATGATTCTATATTTAGAAGACCCCAAAAACTCCACCAGAAAACTTCTAAAACTCATAAATGAATTCAGCAAAGTAGCAGGATATAATATTAACACCCATAAATCATTTCCATCCTTATATATCAGTGATGAATCAACTGAAAAAGAAATTATCCCATTCACAATAGCCTCAGAGAAAAGAAAATATTTGGGAATCAATCTAATAAAAAAGGCGAAAGACCACTATAATTAAAACTATAGAACACTAAAGAAAGAAATTGAAGAAGACCTTAGAAGATGGAAAGATCTCCCATGTTCTTGGATAGGTAGAATTAATATCGTCAAAATGGCCATACCACCAAAAGTGCTATACAGATTTGATGCAGTTCCTATTAAGGTTCTAATAGTGTTCTTCATAAAAATAGAAAAAGCAATAATGAAGTTCATTTGGAAAAATAAGAGGCCCAGAGTAGCCAAAGCAAACTTTAGCAAAAGTGAAGCAGGAGGCATCATGATACCAGACCTTAAGTTATACTACAGAGCTCTAGTAACAAAAATAGCACTGAAACAGACCTGAAGACCAATGGTACAGCATAGAAAATGAATTTTAATACAAGACAAATAAAATTATAAATGGGAAGATGAATCTGACAGTCCAAAACCATCAATAGGTGGTCATTATTATGAATTATATGTGGTAACTGAGCATTTTTTAAAAAATAGCATATTCCTTTTCACTCTTTAGCCATAGCTATGTTTTTCTTGATATAATTTTAGTTTACTTTCTTGCATTTATATGTGGACACAGCTGAGATTGTGATAGCTAAAAATCAATACATGGTGTGTTTTAGACATTGTTTTTGGTTGTGCCACAGAATGGGTGTTTCCTTCTTTTAAACTTTTTTGATTTTTAAGTAATTACAAATTCAGAGGAAATTGGCAAGATAGCACAGAGACACACCATGTAGACCCTTTACCTTGTGCTCCCCATGGCGCGAGACTCTTATGTAATCACTGTGCAGTATCAAAACCAAGGACATTGATACTGGTTCAGCATGTGTTTGTAGTTCCGGGTTGTATTACCACATGTATAGGTTTGTATAACTCCACCATTGTGAACTCCTCTATCTTCATAATACCAAGCTTGCATAACAGTTTATTTTAGCCTTAAAATACCTCTTGTGCTTCTCTGCAATTAGTGGTTTATAAGAGCTGGGGACAAGTGTATTGAGAGGAAGTACATCCCCGTTTTTTAATTTGTTGAAGAAATTAATAAAGAGAAATGGGGAATCTCTTATGGGCGAGTTCTGAGCATCTTAGTTGAGTGTTGGTTTGTTTGTGAGTACTTAATAGTGCTTTACTTTTATTTTAACCACTGTACTTTCAAAAAAGGCCTTATTGGACATTCAACAAAACAAAATAAATTATTTTTAAAGAATGCATTTCCACAAATGTGTTGAAAGCAAGGAACACTAACCCTGTGTGATGGCCCCCGCACACAGAAGAGGCAAATATGGTGAAACTAGGTGGAGAGACACCTGTGAGCTGTCTCAATGTAGAATGGTGTCTTGAAGGTCCTGAGAATACTTGTGAGGAAATCTGACTCCTCAGTCAGCAGCATCTCTTTTTAGTATTGTTAGGTGAGATACTTAGGGAACAAAACAGAAATGGTCCTTACCTAATGAACCTGGTGGAGAATATAAATATGGAGATTAAAATAAATAATTCATAGTGTAAAAGTGCTGGAAGGAGAGGTAGACACTGCTTTGGAAGCATGTAATTGTTTGGAGACAAGAATGTGGTCAAACTTGCCTTTTGAAAAGCCCCTGTGGTTGTTGACTGAGCATCGAGATTCAGAAGTGAATGCTGGAATGCTTGTCAATGTCCTGGCAAAAAGAGTCATAGCAGTACAGATAGAAGAAAGTCAAGGGTATTTGCTGAGACAGACAACAAATTGTGAGGTAGATTCTACAGAAATGGCTGATTAATGGGAAGGCATTGCCTAATGTCCTTGATCCTGTGTTCTTAACAGTGGTCTGTGGAACTAGTATTCCATGGAATGCCCTGTTACACTTATCCTTTTTCTTTCTAAATGTGTCTTAGAAATTTTCTCTCACTATAGAGTAAGTATACAATTATTCTCTGCAAGATAAAAGCTATTCTTTTATTTACATAGTCCTCAAAATCTTCATGGATCTGGGTGACCCTCCCCTGCATTCTTCATGTTATGGTCATATTGGTCTTTATTCTTCCCTTTTTTTACTCTCTTGATATTTTAATCTCATGATTCCTGGCCTTCCCACAAAACATTGGGCTCTGGCATTCCTTGTTAGTGTCCTAGTTTCTTTTTCCTGGAGGCAGTTACCAATCAGACCAATTAGGACTTAGCTATCAGATTTTTGTAGTCGGGCTTTCAGAGGTACTGTCACTGACGTAGCTGAGGACTCATAAAGATTGTCAGACGTAGCTTACTTCTGACAATCTTTATGAGCCCCCAGTTGTGGTAGCGTGATTTAGAGTAGTGTCCAGCTCCAGGAGGGTAAAGCAAGTATGAATCATGAGGAGGTTTTGATGTACTTCTTACCGTCTTCTTGTTTCCAGCAGCGACCCCCCGTGGACGACGTACTCAGGGAAGGGCACATCCATCTGTCAGGTCTGCAGCTGAGAGCGCATGCTATGTTCTCTGCAGAAGGGCTTCCTTTGGGAAGCGATTCCTTAGAGTATGCCTGGCTAATCGACGTGCAGGCTGGAAGCCTTACAGCCAAGGTCACTGCACCACAGGTACGGTCCTCCCAGCACTGTGACCTAACACACCTCCTTCTCCTTCCTCCCAGCTCTCCAGGACAGCTTGTGTGACAGTGCACTGATCACTGCGTTTCCACTGGGGAGGTTCTGGGGGAGCGCTGGTGGACTGTCCTCCTTGCTGTTCAGGACTTTCTTAGCAGTAGTTGAGTCAGAGGCAAGGGTCACTTTCTGAGCTAGATATAATTGACAGTATTATGTAGTTCTAGAGATAGTCACAAGAATTTGAGACTTTCTTTGGGAAAAACTCAGGATGAGAACTGTTCTAGAAACCAGATTAATGTATTCTTCAAATTATACTAGTTGGCCCTCTGCAATTACAATAACCTTTGGTTTCCCCTAGTATATAGAATAATTTTCTAAGAACTTTGCTTTCTAGTATATTTCTTCACTTGATCTTAGCCAAAAGGCCGAGAAGCGATCTAGTATATTTCTTAAGTAAGGTTTGAAACTCACCCTTGTGTTGCTGAGGATTCTTGTCATGTCCCAAAGCAAGATCATATAATCTGTGCATATGACCTAGTCTTAATGGATACTGGTTTTTGAAATAATGGATTTACTAACAAGTAAATTTGGTCTTTAGAGCTAAGTGTGGTCCCTTTGGATAAGTTCATCCCTAACACAATCTGACTGACTTTTACAAGGCTCAGAGGCCTTAAGGATTATTTAGTTCTAGAAATAGACAGTCCAACTTTAATTGAAGAGCTGTGTTGCTGTAACGTTTTACCTGTTGAGACATATATTTATGATAATATGAATGCTTTGTATTTTAGGACTGGAATGTGGTATAAATGTTCATACTCCATTTTGGTAAAAAGTTACAGAATAGGTATGAAACAGAGAATCAGGTGGTAGCAGGAGGGAGGTAAACCAAGAATCCAAGTACCTTGTATACCTCAAAGAAGCTGTAGTAGGAGGGCAGCGACACTGATCTCCTAAAAATAGTAGGAGAATGAATGAAGTTGAAGGTGGTATTTTGGAGTTGGATAACATCTCAGTATAATGTTGGGATATAATGACATGTAAACAAATGGGTGAAAAGAAATGAATATATACAAAAATGAATGACAGGGAACATTCAGCACTTACTGGCTTTGTAACTGTCTTCTTCTTACTATTCCCCGTTTCTTGTCCCTAAGTCTTCAAGTACAAACTTGTATATAACAGAGGAGCTTGTTCCTGATGAGAGGATAAAGTCATGCTGAACCCACAGAACTGGATGCAGTTTTATTCTGAGGACTAAGAGTTCCTGTGTTTATAAACCATCATTATAAGATAACCCTTTCTTTCTGCACTGCACTCTCGTCATGGATTGCATGCCTCATGAACCTGTAGACACTTAAATGTCTTATCATCTGAAATTCATGTTTTCTAATAGTTGAAATTATGAACTGCTTTGGGGGTTATAATGTAATGTGTAACCATTCCTCAGTATGTTTATTGTTTAAACAGCTTGAATCAGTTACAAAACTAAAGCGCTTTTTAATTTAAACTATAGATTTGAAGAATTGATATATCATTAAACTTTTAATTACATAAACAAATGTGCCTTATAGTAATTCAAAATACCCAGTTTTCCAAAATTGTAGCTCAGTATGATAATGATAATTAAATATCAAAAAAATTTACATCAAAGTTGTTTATTATGAGACAGAATTTTAGGTGCTTTTGTGTGCAAAGAATGTATGACTTTGAAGAAAATTGTTTGTTTTGGAAGTTGCTGAAGGGAACTTTTCAGCTGAAATAAAGTTCATTTTGGTGATGCATTTTACCTTTCACAAATGAAGAGGAACACAGGCTTCCGAGTGATGTCGAGGTAGAGGAAGCTCTTGCTAACAGGCAGGTTATCAAGCAGCAGGTGTAAAGCAGCATTTGTGCTCTTTCAAGCCAGCTGATGTTCTTCACGGGTTGCTGAGTGCCAAACCCTGTTTAGGTGCTAACCGTATTGTCACCCTGTCCCTGGTTATCTTAGCTGGCGTGTCTCTTGGAGTGGGGACAGACATTTATTTTTCACGTGGTGTGCCGGGAATATGAACTGGAAAGACCAAAATCTGTAATCATATGTCAGCATGGGATTGACCGTCGAGTCTGTGAGTCCAAGGTATGTTAACAAATGTTAGCAGTATATACACTTGTATGACTTTTTTTTAAATGGAAGATCAAGATTCAGCTTTAACTAAAATGTGTATAACCATGAAGTAAACAGTATAGTTTAGCTTTTTTTTGGTTAATTATTGTGTAAATTCTTAGTCACTATATCTAAAATATAAGAGAATTATTAAAACATACACATTCACGCATATATATTTTTACTGTTAAAATTTTTATCTTAGTGTATTATTTGCAATATGGCTGTGTCTGTAGAAGATTTAGAAATTGAAGCAATAGGAAGGAACAATTCCTTATGTGGCTTGATTTGCAGACCATTCTGGAACATGTCTAATATCCTACAATGTGATTAGCAATGTTGGACATTGGCCAGATTTCCCGATTCCAGATCTCATTATCTTTTCAGGACATGGAACTGCCTTGATATATGTCATTATGGTTCCTTCTCAGGATTTAAAAAAGTAGACAGTGATCCCTAGAATGTACACAGTGGCACTGAAATGTGTGGTGTTTTGTGCAGTAAATACTCTCCCTGGTGAATTTGGAATGGGGACTTATTTCTAAAAACCTAGAAATTATGGAAATTTGAAAAGTGTAAAAGAAGACCATTATTAACAATTTAGTTTTTCTTTCTTATTTGGATTTTTTTCCATACAAGCTATATTTATGTGCTGTAATATTATTGTGAATTAAAGTAATTTATTGTGCTTTTAATTTTATGTCTGAAAAAGTCACACTATGCTTATGTGCTGATAATAAAGGAAATAGCTCTTTAAGTTTTGATAAAGTGTTTTTCCCTTTGGGAACCGTCCCCTTACTTATATGTCAGGCAGTTAGTTCTTATGGATAATTCACACATACCTTTAGGTTCCCCCCTTTAACTCAAAGCTTTTATGTGACATGAAATTTTTTTTTTAAATTTTTTATTGTTGATTGTTCAAAACATTACAAATTTCTTGACACATCATATTCCACACTTTGATTCAAGTGGGTTATGAACTCCCACCTTCACCCCATACACAGATTGCAGAATCACATCAGTTACACATCCATTGATTTACATATTGCCATACTAGTGTCTGTTGTGCTCCGGACATGAAATTTTTTAAAGTCAAGTATATTGGGGTATATTTTTACATATAGTAAATTCACCCTTTTTAAGTTGACTGGTTTGAGTTTTTGACAAATGTTCTAATCATGCGAGTAATGATTATCACCAGTAACAATAGAGAACATTTCTGTCATTTTGAAAACTTCCTTTGTGTCTCTCTGCCTTTGTCTGGAGCAGATAGATCAGGGCAAAGCATCAGCGTCCCGAAGGCCCCGACTGCAGTCCTGGTGGTGCCGTAGTGAGCATGTTTACATGCTGGCGGGTCAGGACTCCCTTAGTCTGCCATTTCCTCAGGTTTATTGAAGTAGGTGATGTGCAGGCTTCTTCCAGCCTAGGCATTACCAAATCTGTATTTTGGGAACAAAACAAAGTTAAATTTGTGTGGATTGTCCTAGGTATCACCGTGATATTTACAGTTGATTTATCTGTGGATGTGTGAAAACAGTGTGTGCAGGGTGGGGGGTATTCTCACAGGGAGACCGCCTACCTCTAAACTCTCGGACAATTCTTACAAACTTGTGACTTTGTTTACCAATTTTCTTGGACTATTCTTATTGAGTCTTGGCAACAAATTTATGTGTATTAAGTGAAATAGGTTTGCTACTTGGCAATTTTGATGAAAATGGCAGTTATATGAGACTAGTGTTCTATTGGGAACACTTAGATTGCTGATGGCTTTATTTATCATTGTAAGAGAAAGAAATTTAACTGACTGATTACTCTCACCCCCATACTGGGGATTTAACCCAGGGGCACTTTACAACTGAGTTGCATCTCCCCCATCCCCGCCTTTCAAAATTTTTTTTGAGATAGGATTTTCCTAAGTTTCTTAGGGTCTTGCTGAGTTGCTAAGACTGACTTCAAACTTGGTATCCTCCTGCCTCAGCCTTCGAAGTTGTTAGAATTACAGGCATGCAACACCTTGCCCAGCTAACCTACTGATTAAAAAAAATACATATAACTAGAATTTCATTTGTTTAAATAAGGAGAGTTTAGTTAAGTATCACAACAGTGTGTTGCTTGTGATGAATTAATTATACAATTCTTTTTCATTTTAGTTGAGTTGTATTCCCGGGCCTTGCCCGACTTCAGATGATTTGAAATACACTATGACTCGTTTAGCAGTAGATGGAGCTGATATTTATATTGTGGAGCATGGCTGTGCTACAAATATAAAGGCAAGTGTTTGTCTTTTTCTTGGCCTGTGTAATTTTTTCTTTTACTATGCCAAACCTTTATATCTTGAGGTACAACACACTTTATAGCTTGTCATCTCACAGACTAGCACATAACTTTAGAAGATATCTTCCTGAGTTTTACTCATTCATTTTGTCTTCCTCTATTGTATTTTAAAGTACTTTCACCACTTTTTAATTCTAACTGAATTATTGTGACATTGCTTTATGAAAGTGTGTATGCCAGTGTTGTAAACAGGTAGTGCCAGAGGATTTTGCTGAGTACTGGCAGGTTTCGAACATTCCTGTTTCTTGCCCTGCTCCTGGGGACATTGGTTTGCCACCTCTGCACTCTGGGTGGCTGTTGTGCACAGCCTTGTTGAGTGGCTGTGGCTCCTTTCCTCACTGCCCACCGACTGGGTGCACTTGTCCTTGATGCTCTTGCTCCTCTGCCTCTGTCCTCTCTCGGTCATTGCAGCTCTGCTTCTCTTCTATTCGTGAATTTGCCTTTTCTGTTTCCCACCTTTCTAGTATTTTCCTTTTTTTCTTCTAAATATCTTTTCCCTCTGCTTGAAATGATTGCCTGTTCTGTAGATGATGCTAAGTTACTTAAAAATACAGAGGTTCTAGCTTTTTTTCATTTGTTTCATTCAACTTTAGATGGGTGCAATTCGGGTTGCAAACTGTAATCTCCACAATCCATCTGTCGGGGAAGGAATAAGTGCTGCAATTCAGGATGTTCAAGTGAGACAGTACATTGAGCAAGTCAGTAGCTGCAGAGTTGGACTTCAGCCTGCAGTGCTCCGGAGGGCCTACTGGCTTGAAGCTGGGTCAGCCAATTTAGGACTTATTACTGTTGATATTGCATTGGCTGCTGATCATCATTCTAAACATGAGGCACAGAGACATTTCCTAGAAGCTCATGATGCCAGAACTAAGAGGTAAGTGAAAATTTTAAGAATGGAAGCCATCTTAGGTTCAGATAAAAAGTATTAGAAAATTATAGAGAAAATGTTTTTAGGAGTGGAATAAGGACATTTGGATTAAAGACTCGGCGTGATGACACTGCTGCACTTCAGTGAACTTATAAGAACTTTTCACTACTTTTTAATTCTAACTGAATTATTATGACATTGCTTTATGAAAGTGTGTATGCCAGTGTTGTAAACAGGTAGTGCCAGAGGATTTTGCTGAGTACTGGCAGGTTTCGAACATTCATAACCTTACCTCAAAGAATTTTGTTGTATATCTTTCCAGAATTTTAGGTGTAGTTTTCTTACACTTCATATATGTACACTTATACTTTAATCTTTTTTTAAAATTTTTTAATATTTATTTTTTAGTTTTTGGCAGACACAACATCTCTGTTTGTATGTGGTGCTGAGAATTGAACCCGGGCTGCACTCATGCCAGGCGAGCGTGCTACTGCGTGAGCCACATCCCCAGCCCTATACTTTAATCTTATACGGTTTACAAAACTGAGACTTTTGATATGCATTACCAAATTACTTCTGTGAAAAATTGTTTCAGCCTACATCCCCTGGATTTTAGGAGAGTCCTGTCTCACTGTGCCTTTGCTACCTTTTGAGGGTTTATGATAACTGAAAGGTTAGGTCTCTCCTTATTATACATTTCTTTACTTTTGAGACAATTTTTTTCACATACTAGTTAGCTGTTTTGACTTGTCAATATCTTATTAATAGTCTGTGTTCATTTATTTGAGTATTGATATTTTTCTTACCTTTTTTCTAGTTTTACAGCCTGCCACTTGTTGAGCACTGTTGGCCCCGTGAACTCCTATGTTTTTAAAGTTGTGGTTGGACACAACANCCATTTTTTTTTTTTTTTTTTTGATACCAAGGATTAAACCCCGGGGTGTTTAACCTCTGAGCCACATCCCCAGTCCATATTCTCAAAAACTAAAGAACCTGGGTTTCTTGGTTGGTTGTTGCTCAGGAAGCCAACCTGGTGCAGTGCTTGTTTTCAGTTAAGCTAAGTGGCAGAGCCAGGTGCCCTTGAAGCTGGGGAACTGACTCCTGGGGACCTTGGGTATTCCTTGCAGCTCCTTAGGCCAGCTTCAGAACTGTGCTTGTCAGGAATTGTGACGAGCACAGATCTTGTACTACTTACAGGCTTCGCCTGTCAGGGGATAATTTTTATTTTTTTTAAATGTATGAGTTAAAAAACTGAATTAAATTTATTTTGAAAAATAGAAATTGTGGTTGTTTTGAGAATGTTTTAAACCTGGAGCTAATTGTCTCATTTTTTTAAATTTTGTATTTGCTTTTTTAATTCTTTGCTTTTTAAATATATGTTATATTTATTCTCATTATTCTACTTATTTCCATCTCACTGTGGTAAAACTGCTTTTTTTTTTGAAAGGCAAATGATTAAAAAGATATACCACAGAAAAACTAAACCTTTTTGTTTGTGTTTATGTTATTTTAATAAGAGTTGTGTTTTTTTCTTAATGTGTTCTTTTCTGGGTCTGTCTGATTGTGTTAGGTTGTGGTTTCTGTGGCCTGATGATCCCCTGAAGAACAAGAGGTGCAGAAACAAGTGTGGCTGTCTCGGGGGCTGCAGGTTTTTTGGTGGCACGGTGACTGGCCTGGATTTCTTCAGACTCGAAGAGCTGACACCGTCCAGTAGCTCTGCATTTTCCAGCACAAGTGCTGCAGAGTCTGATATGTATTATGGACAGTCTCTACTGCAGCCTGGAGAATGGATCATTACTAAAGAAATCCCCAAAATCATAGATGGTGAGAAAATGTGTCTCATGCTAATCTTTTATTATCTCTACTCCTAAGCCATCCTGAGAGAACATCTGTGTTACTTTGTTCAAATTGATTAATTTTTTTGAGGGGTGTTGTCAGTAAGGTTTAATATAATCTCTATTTTTTTTTTTTTTGCATATACTGTAACAAAAGCCAGAAAAGACTAATAATTGTTTTCAAAGTTACACATGTCCAAAGTAGATCTATTCAGATCTCCTACTGTTGACATAGGTGGCTTTCCTCACAAAATTTAAGCTAAATATTTCCTTATATATTATTATTTTTCTATAACTCAGCTTCCAGATATATACTGAGGAGTAACTGTCCTTCAACTTTGTTTTACCAGCCTCTTTTTATAGGAAAATGTATTGACAATATCATTTGTATAATTGGCCCCCATTTACCAACTACTTTTGCAATACTCTTAATTTTCTTTTAAATCACTAAACTTAAACATGTGAGAAGGAGAAATCTGGTCTTTCATTAGAGTCCTTGGGATAACTTTGCAAATCCACTAGTTTGGTATTAACAGTACATGCTAGCTTTAAAGGGTCTCAGATTGAACAACTTTGGAAACAGATGTTCCTTTAGTTATGTAATCATCTGTTAAGCATAATGTTTATTGTTCAAGTTGCTGTGCTGCAAAAATGTGAAATGTAGACAAGTTTGGATGTTTCACTAACATTTAACCTTTTTTCCTTAATCTATTCAAAAACATAAGAGTATTTAGTTCTGCTTTTTGACAGTAGACCAAAAAACAGGGGGGTGGTGAGGGAGCTGTAGTTTTGATTTTAAGAATCTTGTCAGATATATTTCCCCAGGTATAGGTATTAGAAGAAAGAAGTGGACCATGTATGTTCAGTACCTGTTTAAATGATTATTCACTGAATAGTAATACATAGCCATGTACATGCTATTGTAAGATCATTTTACTTTAGCAGTTTTACCAGAGTAAGAGCAGATTATGTTATAAAATCAGCAAATAACCAAAACTTCTTGGCATTTAAAGGATAACGATAGATTTTTGATTTGTTGAGTCTCCTGGGAGCTGAGTATAGCTGTCTAGTGTCAGGCTAGAATAAAGAAGCTACACTAATAGAATTGAGGGCCCACTTAGTTCCTCTTATGTACAAGTGGATTGAACTCGTTCTTCTTTCCATTTCACATTTGTAGTTGAAGTAAATGTTGCTTCTATTCTAGGTGTGTAACTCTTGTACCCCTGAGTTCTGTGTGGAACTGCATTCCATTCAGAAGGTCTCCTACTAGCAGGTTCCTTTTCTTTTTCCTTTTTTTTGGTACTGGAGGTTGAACTCAGGGGCATTCAACAACTGAGCCACATCCTCAGCCCTATTTTGTGTTTTTTATTTAGAGACAGGGTCTCACTGAGTTGCTTAGTCCTTTGCTAAGTTGCTGAGGCTGGTCTCAAACTTGAAATCTTCGTTTCTCAGCCTCCCGAGCCACTGGGATTATAGGCGTATGCAACCAAGCCTGGCTAGCAGGTTTCTTTCCTTGGGTGATGCAGGGGTGGCTGGAGGAAAGAGAAAGTTGAGCAAGAGGTAGTCGTCAGCCCCCCCCCCCCCAACTTCCCCTGCACTGTGAGCAGCTGCAGAGCTTTTTTTTTTTTTTTTTTTATCCCTTGCTCCCTCCCTTATGTGACACCCCTTAGGGCTCTGATGATGCTTAGAGGCAGCTGTGCTCCACTCTGCTGTGAAGTCTTATTCTTTCATTCATAGAGCCATTGAGTGGGCGCTCTGTGTCTGAGGCGTTGGCTGCAGGCACTGGGAGTACATCGGTATGTGAGAAACGGTGTAATCCTTGCTCTCCTGGTCTCATTGAACTTTTTATCGTAAATAGGGCAAAGTGTTTAAAAATAAGTAAATCTGGATCAAAGGTATTCTGTGTTCTTGATGTTATTCCTGAAAGTTTTCTATAAATGTGAATTTTTCTTTTTCCCATGCTGGGGATTGTGCCCAGAGCTACATGCTAAGAATGTGCTCTGCTCTACCCGTGAGCTACCTCCCAGCCTTAAAAATTTTTAAATAAAAGATTAAAAAAGGAAAAGGTCACCATATAGGGACTGTAGATAATCTTTTTTTAAAAAAATTTTTTAGTTGTAGATGGACACAATATCTCTATTATTTATTTATTTATTTTACTTGGTTCTGAGGCTCCAACCCAGTGCCTCATGCATTTGAGGCAAGCGCTCAACCACTGAGCTGTGACCTCAGCCCCATATGCAGATAATTTTTCTACTGTTTTTCACACTTTACTTCATGAAATTAGATACTTGCTTTTTTAAAAAAAAATGATCATACTTTAAAAAATGGAATCACATTGGCATATTTTTCCTAAATTGCTATTGAAATTTTTATGTTCACTTAAACCATGTTTTATTTGTTTAGGTAATGTGAATGGTACAAAAAGGAAGGACTGGGAAAACAAGTCAGTGGGAATGGAAGTAGAGAGAAAAGCTCAGCATCTGAGTCTTCAGGTACCACTGAGATCTCACAGTTCATCCTCTTCCTCAGAGGAGAACAGCAGTTCCAGTGCTGCTCAGCCTTTGTTGGCTGGTGAAAAGGAAAGCCCGTCTTCTGTTGCTGACGACCACTTGGTTCAGAAAGAATTCTTGCATGGTACGAAAAGAGATGATGGCCAAGGGAGGTCAGTATCCAATTAGATTTAGAAACTTGATCATGATAGGAGTGTAATTACTTAAAATAGTGATAAGAAGAAAAACTTCTTCCCTTTCTACTCCTTAACTTTAGAAAAATTGTTTTGTACCTGAACATAATTACATATTTTAAAGTGTTAATCTGTATTTCAGAGTAAATTTTTTTATTCATGAATATGACACACACACACACTCTGAAGATATTACAAAAATACAAAAATCAGTATTTCTTCTCTTCTCACTGCTCAGAATGGATCATTGTTAGCATTCACGTACTGTCCTCTCATCTAGTGAGTATTCTCTGGTCCTCCTCTGAGCACTGTAAAGGTCGGCCATTCCCTTCTCGGGAAGCACAGTCGCTTAGTGACTGGATGGTGCCTTTCCCTTTTCCTCCTCTTTGGGCTCCATTGCCAGGCCCTGTATTTTTCTTCCTTCCTTCTAGTTTTACAGCCTGCCACTTGTTGAGCACTGTTGGCCCCGTGAACTCCTATGTTTTTAAAGTTGTGGTTGGACACAACACCTTCATTCTATTCATTTGTTTTTATGTGGTGCTGAGGGTAGACCCAGCTCTTTCCCTGAGCTAGGCAAGTGCTCCACCACTGAGCCCTCTGTACATCTTCTCCATAGATTCTCTACTGTTTCCCTAGACAGTCTCAAAGCGGTTTGGCTTCACTATGATCTTTAGCTAACATCTTTTAATGTAAAACTTCAACCTAAATCTTTGTCCCTTGAAACCTTTGTAGATTTATTGTAAAGCTGCAGTAATTGTTTAAGCTGCTCAGTTGTTTTTTGGAAACGTATGGGGGATTTGAACACATATTTTGCTACTTTGGATATGATAAAATTTCAGATTTTCTTGTATTTGTAAATGCAGAATCACTAAAAAGATTATACAGGTGATCTCTGTTTATGCTTACATTATATGACACTGAAAATATTGATAGTTTTGCTTTCTGTTTTAGCACTCCTGCAGAAATTTCAGGAAACAGCCCTGTGTCTCCTAACACTCAGGATAAATCAGTAGGTCAGTCTCCTCTTAGATCTCCTTTGAAGCGACAAGCCTCAGTGTGTTCCACCCGACTTGGAAGTACTAAGAGTCTTACTGCTGCTTTTTATGGAGACAAACAGCCTGTTACAGTTGGAGTTCAGTTTAGTAGTGATGTCTCTCGGAGTGACGAGAATGTACTAGACTCGCCAAAGCAGAGGAGAAGTTTTGGTTCATTCCCATACACACCATCGGCAGACTCTAATTCATTTCATCAGTATCGATCAATGGATTCTAGCATGTCAATGGCTGATAGTGAAGCCTACTTTTCTGCAGCTGAGGAATTGGAGCCCATTAGCAGTGATGAAGGCCCTGGTACTTACCCTGGCAGAAAAAAGAAGAAAAAGCAAGCACAGCAGATAGACTACAGTAGGGGTTCCATCTATCACAGTGTAGAAGGGCCACTTACTGGCCACGGAGAAAGCGTTCCGGACCCTCCAACTCTGCCATTCAAAACTCATCCTTCCCAGGCTTCGTTTGTTTCTGCATTAGGTGGAGAAGATGATGTTGTAGAACATCTATATATTGTGGAAGGTGAGAAACCAGTGGAGAGTGAACAGATCACTTCTCAGCAACCTGTGATGAATTGTTACCAGACTTACCTTACTCAGTTTCAGGTAATTAATTGGTCAGTTAAACACCCAACCAACAAAAGGACCTCTAAATCCTCATTGCATCGTCCCCTTGATCTGGATACACCAACCAGTGAAGAAAGTTCCTCATCATTTGAACAGCTTTCTGTGCCAACGTTTAAGGTATACATCAAATCATTAGCTTTTAGCAATGTGTTTATTCAGAAAAGTAGATTTTTGAGAAGTTGTTTTCAGCACTATTCAGTCATTTCGGGTAGACTTTCTTAAATTGTAGCTTCATGTATAACAGTTAGATCTCAGGATTATTGATGAGTATTATGAACTTAAGCAAATTGAGCAATGGTTTAAGATTTTATTAATCTAGTAAATTAACGTATGGTCTGTCCACATTATGTACTACTCCTAAGGTTAGAATCAACTCTTTCTCGTGAAATCATAGTTCTGCATCTTAAAAATAAGATTTTGGCCTTCTTTATAGTGGTTGCTGTTCTTTCTACTAATCCTTGCTTTCAGTCAAATCCAGTTCCATTCACTCCATATTTGAGTTCTTAAATTTTTGTATCAATGTGATTATTACCTATTATTGTACTGTATCCTGTAAGTCATTTTTTTAGTAAAACCAAAAACATCTCAAAATAAATTCAGCTATGATACCCAATATGAAAACTACTTTTAGAATGAAGAATTATAAGGAACAATTTTAGGATATTAAAGACCAAAATTAAGCATAAAACATGGAACTGATGAATGATGTTCAGGAATCTTAGGTAGTATGTACTTCTGCATGCACACATTTATATATATGTGTGTGTAGATATGTATTTCATGTCTAACTTTTAGTGTATTCAGTCCTTCTTGATTCAGATATTACATTTTACTTTGTGCTGGGCATTTTGTACAGCGACGAGGGAAACAGACATGGAGCTTCTAGTTGAGAGGTGGGAGACATACCGCTGGTAGATGGACAGGTTAGAATTTGGTTTCAAACCGAGAAGGTTGTTATGATAATCAAAGGCTGCTGGATTAGAGAATGATGGCGAGGAGCTACTGAGATGATATTGACATGGAAGGTAGATGAGGAGGACTTGTCGATGAGAGGACTGGGGGAGGCTCTGCATTTCAGGTAGAGGCCCTACTGTGGGAAAGGGTTGGTGTGAGTGAGAAACAGTGAGTGCAGAAGTCTAAACAAGGGCCAGGTTGTCCAGTTCTTGCAGACCGTGGCACCAGGAGTTCTGATGTTTTAATTGCGTTGGGAAACTCGAGAGCTTTGAGGAAACAGATGTGCTATCGTGTACTTGGGCTATTAAGTAGAATTAAACTGTCCTTGGGAGAGGACTCTGGGGTGGTTTAGGAGGTCATGAAAGTGGTTTGTCTAGGAGATGACAAAGGCTTGGGGTCAAGGCACAGTAGTAATGACGGAGGTCCTGCCAGCGATAGACATTTGAGTGGTATACAGAAGTAAGAAGCTTTAAGTGATAGTTATGAAGCTTTGGTTTTAAATTCTGCCCGTTTATTATCTTGTCCAAAATAAATTTCTCTTACTGAATTTCAAAATTTTCTTTTTGTTCCATGAGGAAATATGTCAGTATATGACTTTTTTCTGTATAAAACTCAATTGTACATGTGTGCAGAACAGTACTTGACAGGATAGGATTTTTTCAGTATTTACAAAACATATTTCTAGTTTGGCTGAGCAGGCAAATCTCTGGAAAAGATGAGTCAAGGAATTCATTCTTTAAACAACTTCAAATGTAGAACATAATGTTTTCTCCATTAAATCTAAGTAACCAACTGGTATTTACTAGAGTTCAGTTTGGTTACATTCATTTATTCATTTTATCTTTTATGAATATAAAATACAAGTCTATCTTTTCCTACAATCTTAATGTTTCTCTGGGTCTCTTTTGCTTTGTACTAATTGAAGTGGAGCAAATTATATTCTGCACATGTGTGACTGTAATAATGAACCCCAATATTATAAATAACTATAATGCATGAGTAAAAACATCTAAAAAATTGGTTGTGCTAGGAGAAGACCACAATGAGCTTCAGAAACTCTCAATGTAGAACATCTGTAGAGGAAAAGAATTTGCAATACTGTTGTATTCCTCTTCATTGCTCAACCCTCACAGCTTTACTCTGCCATACAGTGACATAAACAGGAATGAAGTTGGGTATTTTCTGTGATTGTTTCAAATAGTTAGACATTTAGGTTGAATATATCAAAATCCTATTAACAAAGTATATGGATGTTCACTATACTGTTAATGCCATTAAATTAGAGAAATAATATTAAAATTATAGACTAATACCTTATGTTATTATAGGTTATCAAACAGGGGCTCACAGCTAATTCTTTGCTAGACAGAGGCATGCAACTTTCAGGATCGACTTCAAAGTAAGTAAAAATGGCGTGTAAGTTTGAAATCAGTATTCCTTGATTATGAGAGAGGTGAAATTGATTCTGAGTAATAACCATTCTTGATGAGGTCAGGCCTTATTTTAAAACAAATTATCCCCCCAAATTAAGCTTTTTTTGTTTGTCATGGCTTTGGCTCTATTTAAAAGCATTTGTAGTATGACTATGAAACATGCTATGAAAGCCATAGTGTGGCAAATGAAAACTGGGGGCTATTAAGAACTCAGTACTATGTTTTTCTTATTTTAGAACAGCTTCATTAAGTAAATACATTTTAAAATGATTATCTCATTTAATATATTAGCCATCTTTAACCATTTGTAATTTAGTACCTCATTGGCCAGTCTTTGAAAAGTATTTGGAATGTGAAATATCAAGTCCAATTCCATGACTTTTCACCAAAATAAATGCAGTTTAAATGTTTCCTCATCTTATGGAAGTTCCTACTTCTATTCTTGTTTTTGGTCCTTGTTAAATTTATGCTTTGCTTGTTAAATGGCACAGGACACCATATACTCCACTGGAAAAGAAAACTGTTGATAACACAGATGATGAAACGTTAACGGAAGAATGGACACTGGATCAGCCCGTCTCTCAGACCAGAACCACGGCCATAGTTGAAGTAAAGGGAACCGTGGATGTTGTTCTGACTCCACTGGTGGCCGAAGCTGTGGACAGGTACTTTGTGTCAAAATGCAACTGTTACTTTTTGAAATGACATGTGGTATGTTTATGTTTACATAGGAGATTGTTTCATAGCTTTTTTTGGATACAGTTCAATGTATTTTAGTAGCAAACTTACAGGAACAGCACAGAAGACAGACAACATTAAAGACATGGACTTAGATGGAGGACAACTCAGTTAGACACTAACAGTGAATGCCTGGGATCTACTGTATGACAAAAATGCTAAGAACCCCGCTTAGTTGCCGTCAATAAGACTTTTACTTGTTTAAAAAAAATCCTGATGCTGGCATTGTCCAAACAAATCTAACAGTTTTATTTGTAATTGTTATACAGTTGGATTGCTGAAACTTGTTCACTGAAACATTTTGACTTGCATTAATGCTTTACGTCTCGAATTTATATTAAAAATTCACACCCAAATGGAAATGGAAAAATGGCCAATACCTGATTTCTGTCCCCTGTTTTTTCCATTCTCAATTATATACTTAGGTACTTAGGTACCTTTTGACCCTATGGAAAAAAATATCTAACATTTAGAACTACCAATAACAGGAAGACGAGAAAAAGTGTTTTTTGAGAATGAAATGTTTCCCATGGTAGTGAATTCTTAAGCACGTTCTCTGTGTATGCAGCGTGCTAGTTGGATGTCTTCTGGTATAATTGTTTCATGTTTGGCATGATTAATACACAGTTGGGGTCTTCAAAAAGGCCAACTAGATAGGCCTCACTTGCCTCCTGCAAAGCACCAATAGCTGTATCTTGGAAGTGCAGATGTGTTTTGAAATCCTGAGCAATTTCTCGCACCAGATGCTGGAAGGGGAGTTTGTGAATCAGAAGTTCAGTGGACTTGATCAGTCTTGTCAGATGTGTTTCTTCACCCCTCCAGTAGAGGGTCCATTCTTGAGATTGGCTTTTGTAGCCAGTTGTTTTCCTGGGTGTTTTACCACTGGTCGGTTTGCAGGCTGTCTGCTTTAGCATGATAGAAAGACCTTCTTACTTATCCCCCTTCTCCTTCAGCTGGAGCTTGGTGGGCTAGAGGTGGTGCTGGTGTTACTGAAAGCTGTGAACACTGGTAGCTTTTTTTGATTGAGTAAAAAAATGGATGTATGTTTAAAAAGGTCTGTGTTTTAGTGAACATTTGTTACTTTCTCAACCAAATAATGAAATCACAATGATTATTCTATTGATATCTATCTATCTATCTATCTATCTATCTGCATTGGGTTAATGGCCAAATACTCAGGAGCTAATTATTATCTCAAATTCCCATCTAGTTAATGAAAGAATAAGAGGAAATGATAGATGTTCTGCTTGCAAGCATCCTGCAGTCTTCTTAGGGTTATAAAACTAAAGTGAACAAAGCTGAAGTGGAATGCAGAGTTGTGTGGAAATGCTGAGTGCTGAGCGTTAGGGAGAGACAGGGTTTAGTTGGGATCAGTTCTCATGTAGATCTTCCTTTTCTACAAAGGCACATAGTTTTCTTTGATAACTTAAATTGTTAAGATTCTCAGGAGATCTCAGACAAATTAGGAATATAGGAAATCTTCAGGAGATGATAAAAGAATAAAACCCACCAGTTATAAAAAATCAATTAAGAATGGAGACTTCTATGTGACACCTGAGACTTTGAGACTACTAGAAGAGAACGGGGAGACACTTGAGGTCACTGGTATGGGTAGGGAGCTTTTGGACAAGATTCTTAAGAGCACAGGAAACAGAAGCAAATGTGAATGTCTCTGCACAGCAAAGGAGACACTCAACAGAGTGAAAACACAGCCTGCAGAGTGGGAGGAAACACACCTGTCAAGACTGAAATCCAGAGTGTACGTGGCAGCTGAACATAAATAACTCAGTTTAAAAATGAGCAGTGTATCTAAATAGGCATGTTTTTTTTTTTTTTTCTGAGAGTACCTCTGGCCCACAGGTATATGAAAAAAGGTCAGCCTCACTAACCCCTGGGAAATGCAGATCAAAACCATGGTGCCATCTCGCCTCATCCCAGTAAGAATGACCATCATGGAGGATAGTGAGTGCCTGCAAGTCTGTGGGGACAAGTGGAGCTTTGCACCCGTGGGTGGGAATGTGCAGTAGCACAGGTGTTACGGAAACCATGAGGGTCCTCACAGAATTAAAGACCAGCACCCTACGATCCAGCAGCCCCACTGCAGGGTGGGTGTCAGGTGAGGGAGTTGGTGTGTCCAAGGACGGCCGCACTCGCGGGTTCCCTGCAGCATTCTCAGCAGTCAAGGACAGAACAGCCTGAGTGATCAGACAGTGTGGTCCAAGCACACAGTGGAGTACTGGCCAAGTAGGCAAGGGAGGTCCTATTGTTTGGGACCCCTCGGATGGAACTGGAGGACTTTATGTCGAGTGCAGAGAGCCAGGCACGGAACCACAAGTTCTGCTGGTCTCATTCAGATGTGAATCCAACAAATTGATCTCGGAGAAGGAGAAGAAAGCTGGTCACCAGAGGTCAGGGGGACTTGGGGAGAGGCGAAGGCCGATCAAGGGGCCCTGAGTGACAGCTGGATAGGAGCAAGACGCGATGGTGTTGTGTTGTACGGCAGGGTGGCTTCAGGTGACAGTAATGTGCTGTGCGTTTCAGAAAGCCTCAAGGAGTTGGAAAGTTTTTACCATAAAGAAATGATGGATTTCTAAGGAGATAAGGGTTTAACCTTGGCATTACACAACATATAGGTGTATAGAAACAACACATGTTCCTGCATTAATAATACGTATGATCCTCATGTTTTTATGTATTGGTTAAAGAAAAGGAGTGATTGAAGAGCAGCACTAAGATTGGCACCTCTAAAATTTAGAGAGCTTTGCCTACCTGGTGGTCAACGAGGTAGAAACTCATAAATGTCTCACTTGTGTAATTTCAAAAGATGTGATTGCGGCATTTTTATTTCAACATTGAAGAGTTGTAAATATACAAATGCCTGATTTCACTGATGAATTAGGTCATAATATTAAATAATATTTAAATTTTTAATTTACCTTTTTTTCTTTCCTCAGATACATTGAAGCTATGGTTCACTGTGCTAGTACCCAACATCCAGCTGCAATTGTGGATGATCTCCATGCCAAAGTCCTTAGGGAAGCCGTCCAAAATAGCAAGACTACCTTCTCAGAAAATGTAAGAGCCTTTTATTTTAATGGGCTTAGAAAATTGAGTCCTCATCATGTGTGTGGAATATCCAAACTTGGGAAATATGGATGTATGAAGAGATTGTTAGCAAGTTAAATGGAACCACGTGGACATGTTCAAAAGCCTTGATGTCATTGTACTATGACGAAATAGGAATAAAAGTACCTATTTAAGAAATGAAGGGAGCTGGGGCTGTAGTTCAGTGGCAGAGTGCTTGCCTTGTGCTTGTGAGGCACTGGGTTCGATCTTAGCACTGCATAAAAATAAGAAACAAAGGCATGCTGTTCATCTGTAACTCCAAAAAAAAAAAAAAGAAATGGAGCTTTTTCCTTTTATTTTGAAGTACCTTAGATCTGAGGCTTTTCTGAAGACCCTTGGTCCTCAGGGAAAGACTATTCTTGAGGACTGGTACCTTACTTTTTTAAGAAGCAAAGATGCTCATGTTTCACTTTCCTCTGCATCAGTTGACTCTGACATCACATTGTCCTGCATGAAGTCATGGCCTCCTGGTGTGTGACAGCCTGTGCATGCCATGGCTCTAGCCATGAAGCTAGTTACTTAATAGTCGTCAGATCCTGTGATCTTCTGGTGATTCCATTTGGCATTCAGCTTATCTGTATCATATTTGGATTAGGGAGCAGAGAAGAGGTGAAAGTGTGACTGATTATTTTTAGTGAACCAATTATTCATTATATATTGACATTTATGTGATAGGTAGGATAGAGGAATATGGAAAAATGTAAATTGGAACAGTTCCCAACCAACAAGGAGTCAGTCATCAGAACAGGTCTATCTTCAAGCCAGTAGTAGAGTTTAGTGATCCTAAAAAAAAAATCTGTTACTAGCTGGTTCTGTCTCTCTGTAGACTTATTTCTCTTGACTATAGATGACTTTTCTCGACCTTATAGCTGCTGGTCTGTTTCCTAGTTCCTCCTCCTCTTTTTTATTTTTGGCACCAGAGATTGAACCCAGGGATGCTTAACCACTGAGCCAAATCCCCAGCCCTTTTTAATTTTTATTTTGAGACAGTGTTGCTTAGGCTCAGAGACTGGTTTTGAATTTGTGATCCTCTTGCCTCAGCCTCCCAAGCTGCTGGGATTACAGGCATGCACCACCATGCCTGGCTGTTTCCTAGCTGTTCTAAAGGTTTGGACTTGAGGGTGGAGTGTTGAACCAGTAGCTGGCATGTAGATAGGGCAGGGTGCTCAATGAATAAGAAGTTATTGTGGATGCTGTAGAAATTATGAAAGGCCTAGGAAATAATTCTGTTTTCATTCATTTTAGTTATCGTCCAAACAAGATGTCCGAGGAACAAAAAATGAACACCCTACAATAGGAACAACTAATCAAGGACAAGCTCAGACAAATCTTACAATGAAACAAGATAATGTAACAATTAAGGGTCTACAGGCTAATGTTAGCATACCAAAGGTAACACTTGAATGTTTAAAAAAAATTTTTTTGGAAAAATAGAGCTTTGCATTTACCAAAGTATTGAAGAGTTGATAAAATCAAAAACATTTTATTCCTTTGATGATATAATATAGATTTAATATATTATAAATGGCTTACTTAAGCAGAATATTGAGCAGTATTTAAAATGCTCCATGTCCTCCCCATAAAACATTTATTACTATTCCTCTCTGGGAATTTATGACCTCCTTATCTTCCAGTGCATAGTTGTGCCGTTCATCTTTGTAGCTACTCCTTTTCATGTGTTTTATGGTTAAGTAATAACTTTTGATTTTACAACTCAAGTTTGTGATATTTTGTGTGGTAGGTAAACTTATGTTTGTTACAAGCCTCAGTGGAAGAGTCTCCAACTACAGCTCCTAGTAGAAGTGTGACTCATGTGTCCCTAGTGGCATTGTGTTTTGACAGGATTGCTACACAAGTTCGTATGAACAGGTAAGACAGAATTTATTGAGACATGATCATTTTTCTAGATACAAACATAAGACTTGATTTCATCTTTTTAATACATTTCTGAGAATTATAATGTTAAAACTGTTTTGGACTCACAGATTAGTAAAGTGTGTTTTTAAAAGTTTGTATTCTATTTATTCTTAATATTTTTCAGTGAACATTGAGTAATTTGTTATTAATACTAAGTTAGTTAAAATAGTGGAGTGGTTTTTTTAAGAAAGCTGTTTAGTTAAATATTTTCATAGAACTATATCATTTATATATGCTTTTTTCTTTTTCTTAAAGAGGTGTAGTTGAGGAGACCTCAAATAATGCAGACCCTAGTAAAACAACAAATTTTGATAGATACGTTCATGCCACTAAGATGCAACCTCAGTCATCTGGATCCCTCAGATCAAATGCTGGAGCAGAAAAAGGGAAAGAAATTGCTGCCAAGTTACATGTTCATCGAGTGCACGGTCAGCTCAGGGGTCTTGACACAGCAGGTAGGCTCTGCCGCATGTAGGGTTTTCCTTGGCGTGTGAAAACATAAGAAGAGTTTGCAATAGAGAACATGAGTTTTCCCTTTGAATATTGCTACAATTTGAGTATTATATAAGGAAAAGAAATGCATTTCTACATACATGGAAGGCATGGTATCTGACTTCTCACTAACTCAAATTCGGTGTATAATGGAAAGTAAACTTTGGTAAAAAAAAAAAAAATGTGGCTTCAAATTAGGAATGTTTCTTTCTCCTATGTATTTTCTTCATAGTAATTGTTTGCCTATTACAAAAGAGAGTGGTCAGTTGTTTGACTTGTTTGTAGAATTTCATGAAGATTAATTAATTGCAATATTAGCAAAGTCCAGGTAGCCTGTACTTAACGTCTGGCAGCAATAAAAGTGATAAACATTCCTCTTAAAGTCCCTGGTAAGTACAAGAAATATATGTAGCATTTTAATATTTTGGGCTCTAATGTGTTTTCTCATTTTGAGGTTTAAGTGACCTTAGTTTGTCAGATTTGATCCAGAGGGAAAAATGAGTTTGTTAGTCTTATTTGAGATGATTGCTTTGGGATGGATGACCATTCCTGAATGAACAAATGAGTTCCTGGAATTTGCACTCTGCATTCTGCAGGTTCTGAAGGTTTCATGGCTCCTGTCTACATTCTGGGTCTATGTGACCACTTGGACTTTTTCAAGACTTATTTCACTATCTTTGTGTATGAGGCTAAAATGTTTGACCTAGGGATTACAAGAAAATTATTAACTATCTGAAATCTGTAGTCCTAAAATTGGTGTAAACAACAACAAAAACAAAACAAAACAAAAAAACAGTGGCATGAATGTTAAGAGCTCTGTAGTTTGCAATGATGGTAACCAGTTTGTACTTGGTGGTATTCAGACTGTAAGCAGTACCTTAAGTAATTTTTGATATCCATCATCCAGAAGTACTTCTCATCAAAGACAAAACTCACAATGACATCCCCAGGTGGACTGTTGTATAAATATATAGGAAAAATGTAAATGTCTTTACTTAATATGTGTGTTAGAAATTTGTTAGTAATCTCATGACATTTGCTAGCCATAGGGAGTTGAAGTAGTTAGGTGTCTGAATGCAGTGTTAGGGGTTATTCACTTTTCATAAATTCTGGAACTTTGATATACTGATTGTATTTCCTGATCAAGAAATCAAAGTGAAATTCAAGCTAAATCCTTACCTTATTTGGTAAAGATTAGAGTATTCATGGGATTAAAGACAAATATCAGTAATTCAAAAATAAGAAAAGTATAGGAAAACATAAGCAAATATTTGCTTTCTAAACAAGGAAGGTTTTCAAATTTTAAGTGCAAAGAAGATATTTACATATGATGGAGATATTTACACATAGCTATTAAAATTAAAGAATTTTTAGTTACCCGAGAAAATTATATCATGGTTTCCTGCTATATGAAAAGTAGGATCCAAAGCCAAGTTTGCAAAATTATTTATGAAGGGCTAGAAAGTGTTTACTTCAAATATAAATAAGTTACCTTTGGGTGGTAAATTTATATGTGTGTTTTTTTTTATATTCTCAGTTTTTCTTTTCTGTGTTCATTATCTGTAATCAGAGAAATGAGAAAATATAAGATAATAAAACCTCCCAGGCACTAAGGATGGTGGTTTCCTTTTTGTATCTGTAAACAATGGAACCAGGACATTTTTAATGAATTGTAGTGATTAAATAGAAGCTGTTTAGGAAAAGCTGTGATTTTCCTAGAAAATAGTTTTTCTCTAAGGCTGGGTAATTAAAAAATATATATATGGTAAAATGATTAAAAGTGGTTTAAATTACTTTACCATGAAGCTGAATTATTTAGGAGCTTATTGACTACACATCTAGAGTACCATGTAACCTTTCAGATTTATAGTAATTTTGAGCAATTACTTACGAATTATGGAATCTTCTTTTTAGGTAGCATTCTTTTAAAAGTTGGCTCATTTGTTTACTTTTCTGTCTTTTTGGCAAAATATTAAGATACCCTTTTAGGACAGCCACTGTGGCAAATGTGTAAATTTAAGTATAAACCATCTGTCTTTAAAAATATTCATTTTGTTCTCTTAATAATAGACATTGGGACCTGTGCCATCACTGCTATTCCTTTTGAGAAGTCCAAGGTTTTATTTACTCTTGAAGAACTGGATGAATTTACTTTTGTAGATGAAACAGATCAACAAGCTGTTCCAGATGTAACTCGAATAGGTCCCAGCCAAGAAAAGTGGGGTTGGATAATGTTTGAATGTGGACTTGAAAATTTAACCATAAAAGGCAAGCTTTTGTAATTGTTGTTGTTGTTGAACTGGTTAAGTGGGGGGCAGTTGGGGCCCTTATTTCTGAAATGTTTTAAACAGTTGTGACTTTGAGTTACCTGAATCCACATAATAAAGCCGAAAGTAGTGTGATATCTGAGATTATTTACCAGGAGTGGATACCCTATCCCAATTGCTCAAGTGAGGTGTTCCCTCCACTGCATGATCCATAGCTAGGCAGAATGTCCACTCGTATCAAACCTCAGTGTTTGAACAACAACAACAACAAAAATCTGTGATTCAGAAAAACCTCCTAAGTGAAATATAAAGTCACCCAGCTGTTTGAAAGTTTGCATCTTTGAAAAGTTGGTCTTTGATTTAGTAGATATTATTAATCCTTTACTCAGAAAGATACTGAGTTACACACACATATACACTCACACACTATATATATATATCTTCTTAAATGTTATTGAATAATTTTAAAATAGGAGCATTGAATAGTGGTAAGATTTTTAGATATAGTCATTGGTTATATTCGTTAATATTAGTTCCAATGTAGTAACTAGTATTAGTAATTATATGCTTACAGTTATTTACCTGACAGTTCAATCATACATCACATTTATAGATAAGGGCAGAGTCTTAGTGATCAAACATGATCTTTATGAAATTTTAAGCGGATAGTGTAGAAATATGGATATCTGCTGTTCTTAGCAAATAAATCCCCTTTTACAGGAGGAAGACAGTCTGGTGCTGTTTTATACAACAGTTTTGGAATTATGGGTAAAGCTAATGCCACCGAAAGGGGTGGAGTGCTGACATCCAACAATTCTTCAGATTCTCCAACTGGCAGTGGCTATAATACTGATGTCTCTGATGATAATCTTCCATGTGACCGGACAAGCCCTTCCTCAGACTTAAATGGAAACTCTGTCTCAGATGAACAAGTTGGTGATTTTCTAACATAATAATGCTTTGGAAAAATAATATAGAAAGCTATACTCTGAAATCAGAATTGTTAGTATGTATTTGCTTGTCTTCCCTGTTTTGGACTCATGCTGTCTGCTCAGTGTGATAGCTCATTGGAGAGTGTACCAGGACTGTGGCACATTTCTGTCCATCTTAGTCTTACATAGCACCTTGTTTATGTTCTGTACTGAGTAAGCTGTGTGGTCTGAACTTTAGCATAGATAGATAAGTTTATATCCAGCATAATGTTTACATAATATTCTGCAAATGCCACATACTTCATACACATTTGTTGAATTAATAGAATTTTAAAAGATGAGCCTTGTATGTTTTGATATACTTTGGCAGTTGTCACTTTTTATTTTTATGTTTTGGGTGGTTAGCAGTTTTTAAGGAAATTACAAATATAATGGCTACACACTGAAGAAAATAGTTGGGAAGAACCTAGCGGTTCTTTCTCTGTTATCGTGTATTGAAATGACAGCAGTTCAGGGCTCTCTCCGAGCTCCTGCTCTCCTTCCTGAAAGTCCTTGGATTCTGACTTTCCCTTCCGTGGGTTCCCTGTCTTGTCTTGGTCTGTTTCCTCATGGAGCTCTTTCTCCTAGTGTATGAGGTCCCCCAGGGGTCTGTTGTTGGCTCCTCTTTTTTTCTTGCTGTTGATCTACTCCCTGACTGGTTTCATAGGCCAGGCCCACAGTTTAGTGACACTCCTTCCACCAGCAATGCTTTTGGCACTAGCTTTTTACAGAACTGTGCCCAGTGGCTTTTTACACTCCTGCATTTAGATGTGCCATAGGTGCCAGAAGTGCCAATCAGTTTAAAAGCAAATTTGTTGCTAATTTGCCTGGACCTGTACATTATTAATTAATTAATTGTTTATTCCTATAAAACCCCTCCTTCCCTCCTTTTAAAATCTCAAGTTCTGTGTCTTTATATACCCAATCTCTGGCTCTTTGTTTCTGGTCTAAAACCTATGAGATGAAATGTATTTTGAGACATTAGACTTCTATTTTTATTTGCACACTTTTTTGGGTGTTAGGGATTGAATCCAGGGTGTTGCACTTACAAGGCAGAAGTTGTACCACTGAGCTATCTACCAGCCATACATTTTTTAAAAAAATAAATTTTATATATTTATTTTATTTAATTTTTTATGAGAATTGAACCTAGTGCCTCACACATGCTACCATTGTGCTATGACCCCATCCCCATAGATTATTATTATTATTTTAAGAGATGGAGTCTTGCTGTGTTGTGTAGACTGGTTCCAACTGTCTGTACTCAGGCCATTCATTCTCGTATCTCAGCCTCCGAAGCAACTGCACTTTAGGTTTTTTTTTTTTTTTTTTTTTTTTTAAAGAAAAATAAAAGCGACATGGAATATGTACTACATGTTACATAAACTCCTAATGTGATGTGAGACAGCACTTCATCTTTAAATATTTCTGCACAGCATTAATAAAAACATCAAGCCGAATAAATTGTGTCTCATCAGTTCAGATTTTATTGTCCCTTTGTAAATCAGGTTTTTGAAACTTTTTAGATTTCAGAATTGCTGATAAGAGATTGAACACTATGATTATTCTTTTTTTTTTTTTTTTAGAGAGAATTTTTTTTTAATATTTATTTTTTAGTTTTCGGCGGACACAACATCTTTGATTGTATGTGGTGCTGAGGATCGAACCCGGGCCGTACGCATGCCAGGCGAGCTTGCTACCGCTTGAGCCACATCCCCAGCCCCTGATTATTGATTCTTGATGTTATAATTACTTGTGACCCTTAGGATTCTAAGTTCTTTTTGTGGACATGCTTCATTTTCTTTTCTTTTTTTTAATGGGTACCAATGGTGCTTAACCACTGAGCCACATCCCCAGACCTTTATTTTATATTTTTACTTAGACACAGGGTCTCACTAAGTTACTAAGGGCCTGGCTAAGTTGCTGAAGCTGGCTTTGAACTTTTGATCCTCCTGTCTCATCCTCTCAACCTTGTAGGATTATAAGCATACACTACTGTGCCTAGTGTATGCGTCATTTTCTAATCATACTACCAAAACAAACCAAAATTTTTTTTCTTAGCTAATAGTATTTAAAAGCAAATTACAGATCTGTAAATAGATATAACTGGTAGAAGACCCTTTTCTTTAATATTATGCAACTTACCTCCCTACATTCAGAAGAGTGATGATTGTCCATTTCAAAAATATCATTCATATTTCTCAGTATAGATTCGGATTATTAGCTACAAAATGGCTAAGAATTTTTTTTATTATTACAAAGTGGTATTTAAGTACATGCTACAGTAGTGTTTTGGGGGATACTTTATTTGCCAGTTTGAAATATTGTGTTAAAGTCAAGTGGAGAGTGGACTGATTGCAGAGACCTTAATTCTCTGAAGTATTCTTCAGCTTAATAGTCACATGGTTTCTGGCAAGTCTTACGTTAGCTGGCAAAAGTAGCGGTGAGTATCTATAAGCAAATACAACTGAATGAAGTGATCAATCGAAGCTCTTGCGTTCTTGTATTTCTGATTTACATTTTATAATGCAAGTGGTTTTTACAGTTGTTGCTCCTTGGAGCTTTCAAGTTTCCATAGATATTTCTCAGGTTGAGGTTGAGCAAGATTCACATTGTCTGTTTCATGTAAGAATGCTATCTGTAGAAAACCTAATTAGATGAAAAGGTTTCCACACTGAAACACCAGTAAACTTCTATGTTAGTATTTTTAAGGTATTAATTATACATTAACAAGTTTTGGCATTTTGTTTGGTATAGGATGAAGGTGTCGAATCTGATGATTTGAAGAAAGATCTGCCCCTGATGCCTCCACCTCCAGACTCGTGCAGCATGAAGCTGACCATTAAAGAGATCTGGTTTAGTTTTGCAGCTCCCACCAACGTGAGGTCTCTCACACACGCATTTTCTAGGTACAGGTTTCAAGAGTCCGTGGTCTGTTGGTGTTTCTTCTGTTTTTCAGTTAGCATGTAACTCTGCTTCACCTATTTTTTGAATTGCTTTCCTGATGTAGCGAATTCAAAAAGTATTAGGGTTGCCCCTTTTTCCTCCTTTCTTCAGACTTTCTGTAGAATTATTCTCACCTTTTCCAACCCAGTTTTTTTCCTAGTGATTTAATTTTATTGTTGCTTGTCATCCTGACTTAGACTTTTGATCCTCTTTTCACCTCTGACAAGTGAAAGTATTTTTCCTTTTCCTTTTTCTTTTTTTATTTATTTTTTAAGTGGATGCAATGTCTTTATTTATTTATTTATTTTTTGCAATGTCTTTATTTTACACTTATGTGGTGCTGAGGATCGAACTCAGTGCCTCAAGCATGCTAGGCCAGAATTCTACCACTGAGCCACAACCCCAGCCCTTTTCCTTTCCTTTCTGTTATCCATTTCATAATTCATCAGTGGTCAAAAGGAAGAAAAGTAATTTTGCTTGAATAAAATATACAGTTAGTTGTTATGGGAGGTTGTTTGAAATATAAATTTTAACAGTTACCTGTAACCTTGTATTGCTTTTAAAAGGCAGCTGAACCTCTTAAGCACTGCAACTCCAGCTGTTGGTGCCTGGCTTGTTCCCATTGATCAACTCAAGTCGTCCTTAAACAAATTAGAAACTGAGGGAACCCTGAGAATCTGTGCTGTCATGGGATGCATAATGACAGAAGCCCTAGAGGTAAGTCTACCCATACATCAGGTTATACATATGTCACTGAAAATAATGTCTTACTGTTAATCCTTGTTGGAAAATGTCAGATCTGAAGGTTCTAGTTACTAACTATCTCTTATTATAGAATCTTTCAAACATATCATTCTAAATCTGTGATTGCTTGATTTCAGAATAAAAGTGTACATTTTCCCCTAAGAAGCAAATACAACAGGCTTACGAAAGTTGCTCGCTTTCTCCAAGAAAATCCTTCCTGTTTGCTCTGCAATATCCTTCATCACTACCTACACCAGGCAAATTACTCCATCATCGATGATGCTACCATGGTGAGCTCCTGAAACAAAATGTTAGCTTTAAAGAGGCTGCCATTCTTGATGTAGACCACTGACCTACAACAGTGAGGTCAGTAAGTTTGAGATGCATGTGGAAAGTCCAAAGGAGAAATCTGGGGAGAAATAGATTAATGGTCAACATTGTGGTCAGATGGTCGATTTCAGGGAATTAACAACACAGCCATATTAGAAGAAGTTGTGGACGTGGATGAGATTGTTCCATGGGGTAAACTGAGTGAAAAGCTGGTTAAGGATGGAATCCCCCAAAATGCTGAAATTTAAAGGAATAATAGGAGGGTTGGATAGAACTACACAAAATGTGGAGGAAGAAGAGGCAGGAGAAGCAGGAAAGCTGTGTCTTAAAAGCTACAGGAATAGAGGTTTAAGCAAGAGAGTGATCACCAGAATCACCAGTATTATCAATGGCCAGGCAAGCCACTGGCCATGCAGGTCAAGAACCTCTACAAAGCAATGGATTTTTAATATGAGTAATATGAATTGTAATGCATTCTGCTGTCATATATAACAAATTAGAATAAAAAAATTAAAAGACAAGAAGACAAAAGATATTTAGACTGGCATAGCTCTTGTACTTCCTGACTGTGGAGGACTGAGAAGTCCCTAGTACACTTGCCTATCTAGTCATAGGTAGAGGAGCTGGACCAGAGAGAGGATGGCAACATCTCTTATGGATGGGTGCTTCACCAGGTAGCTTCCCCTGTGAGGGAGAATCACAGGATGGCCCTTGTCACTTGATTCTAAAAATGAAGAGGCAGGCTTGTGGACCTGGTATTCCTTAGAAGTAAGTGGGCCGAGTTAGTAAATGGCTCCTTTTAATCGAATTGGCTATTTCTCCTACCAAGAGGAATTACTGGAAAGAAGAGTAAAGAATTAGATAGTTGTTTTCTCTTTAGATTAAGGTGCTAGTAGGAAAATAGCCAAAAATTTCATTCACAATCATCACCCTGTGGGGTAAAGTGGCACCTCATGTCTAGTGTCTTCTTTCACCTGCTGCTGCTGTATTGTTTTATGACAGAAATATGCAGCGCTGTATTTAAAGACTGGCATCTATTAGCTTTCTTTCTGTATAATGAAGTACCTGAGGTTGGGTGCTTAAGCAAGGAGATTTATTTAGCTTACGGTTCTGGAGGTTCAAGGACATCCCAAGTGTGTCTCTGGTGAGGACCCCTTAGTGGATTGCAAGATAGTGGGAGTGTGAGTGAGAGGGAGGGATCACATGGCAAGAAGCCAAAGATGGAAGGGGCCAGACTTAATTTTTTTAAACTACCCTGTCTTGAGAACTAAGAATCTCTCCAGAAATGCATTAATGTATCCAAAGAGTAATACCTCAGTGGTCTCCACCAGGCTCCACCTCTTATAGATCCCATCACCTGTCTAGACTGCCACTCTGGGAACCAAGCTTCCAATACAGGAACCCTGGAGGGGTTCTACAGTCAACTTGAAATCTTGGGTAACTTTGGACAAGTTGCTTAACATCTAAGTTTTAGTTTCTTCCCCTTTAAATGAAGCTTTCGATATTTAAATGAACAAATGTATACAAAGCACTTGAAGGGCAACTTCCTACTTTAGTTGACATTCGCCCCTGTCATTGTTACAGAGTGATGGTCTTCCTGCTTTGGTCACTTTAAAGAAAGGCTTGGTTGCACTGGCAAGGCAGTGGATGAAGTTTATTGTGGTGACACCAGCTTTTAAAGGAGTCAGCTTACACAGACCAGCTCAGCCCCTGAAACCTCATGCAACTGTGGACCATGAGCATGAAGACGGACTTGGGCTGGATAATGGGGGTGGTCTTCAGAGTGATACCAGTGCTGATGGAGCAGAGTTTGAGTTCGATGCAGGTAATTTTGTAAGCCTCAGCTGCATATTTTCTTACCTCTAACAGGATATTTCTTACAGTCATCATTGTCTGATTTTATGCTCAGTCATGTGCATCTTCTATAAATAAAGCTAATATGCCACTTTACAAGGTATCCAGACCCTTTTGTTTTTCTGCTTTAGTTATCAATGAATTATTAATACAAGCATATCTTTTAGCTGGGTGGTACACACTTGGTAGCATAATACTCGTAATGATTTTAATGATGATTTTAATGATTTGTGTCCCAGATTTGAAAATATCGTGGCCTAATTATAGAAGCATGGCTTTTTATTAATTCAAATACATGATGGTAATTTCAGAATCTTTTGTGGACCTGATTTATATAAGTTAGTTTTATGAAATATAATAGCCTTCTCCTAATCTACCAGTGCAAAGACATCTTTGCGTAACAAAATGTTATATGAGTGAAACCTGTAAGTTTTCTTTTTAAAATAGTATTTGTTTATCTGGTTTTAAAGGTGCCTTTGTCTTATTCCCATAAGTAAGTTTGGAGGCCTACACTGAATCTACAGATCTGTTAATACAGTGCTGTTTCATTCTTTGCCCAAAGTTAATTTTTATTATTATTATGACATGTAACATCAATGAAAATTTATTACAAATGTTTTGAAAAAATATTAAAAGTCATGGGAAAGAAGAGTAGTCCTAAAATTTCACAACACTGATATGTTGTATTTTATCTAGCTACATTAAAAAATGTTTAGAAAGTGAATGTATTATAAGGAATAGGCTGGATTTTATTTATTTTCCAATATTTAAATTATGCTCAAAGTTGAAAGAGTCCTGCAGTGAATATCCTTTCTCATTACTGACAGGTGTCTGTTAGTCCATGACAGTCTGTATTTTCTTGAGCAGGATTGAACTGGCATTTGCTATTTGTGTCATTTGCATGTCATATGTGAAAGATTGAATAACAGTTATTTCTTTCTTTTTTTTGTGACTGAGTGAGAGGATTGGGATTTGGGAATAAAGGAGAGAAAAGAGTAAATTTTACCAGATTCTACAATTAATTTGTCACATCATGAAAGTTGAGTGTGGTTATACAACCAGAACAATGAGGTTGATGTTCCAAGGAAGGGTGTGGTAATATCTGACTTGCCTCTTCCTTCACCCATTTCAGCCACAGTCAGTGAACACACAATGCTGCTAGAAGGAACAGCCCATCGGCCACCTCCAGGTAGCTCTGGACCTGTAACGGGAGCTGAAATAATGAGAAAACTTTCCAAAACTCACACCCATAGTGACTCTGCATTAAAAATAAAGGTGTGTTATTGCTGTTGTTGGTTATTCAGACTTCAAGAGAAGACCTAAAATTTTGTTATTTCAAATTTAAATATTAGCTGTCCCCCCTAAATATTGAAATGATTCATTATGTTGAAATGAACTTGATTAGTAGCTTCTAGGAGATATATATATATATCCTAAAAGAAATATATATATATATATATATATAT
>NW_026000037.1:1459246-1467944 GCF_001458135.2 Marmota marmota marmota
ATATATATATATATATATATATATATATTCCTTCCTTCCTTTCTATTCATTCATTCATTCATTCATTCATTCATTTATTTGGTACTGGGGATTGGACCCAGGAGCACTTAACCACTGAGTCATATTCCCAGCCCTATTTATTTTGAAACTGGATCTTGCTAAATTACTTAGGGCCTTTCTAAGTTGTTCATGCAGCTGCAATCCTCCTGCCTCAGCCTTCCGAGTGGTTGGGATTACAGGTGTGTGCTATCATGCCTGCCAGTATATATATTTCTTTGAAGACTGTATGGTCAGTAATTACTCTTGAATAAGATATGCTTTAACTTCAAGCCTTCATGCTCTCCTTTGACTTAATTAAATACAGTGTTCAATAAAGTTCAGTGTTGAAAATGTCATTGGTCTTGTAACATCAGTTTTAACAAGAAGCCCTTTAGGCAGTGAATGATCAGTATATGGTTTGGATTAGGGTTTTTATGACTTTGGCTGTGTGGCTTTGCTTTGAGAAGTTCTGAGGATGCTTAATAAGAGACAGCATGTAGCCAAATGGCTCGACATGCCCTGGTAACAACTGTGTTGGCTTGAATCCTGTTCTGTGCCTGATAAGCTCTTCATTGCATCCTGTGTCGGTTCCTCTTCTGCCCGATGGGTTCAGTGCTAACTCCTCTGAGAAGTAACTGAATTAAGACTTCAAAAGTGCCTAGAAGAGGATTGCCACTTAATAAGCTTGTGTTGTAGTAGGTCATTTTTTTCTGCTCATTTGCTTTTCTGAATGCTGAAATCAATGGTTAATAATTTTGCTTTCTTTATTTAAAAGTCTACCTACATTTAGGGGACTGGGGTAGTATCTCAGTGGAAGAGCACTTGTCTAGCACATGTGAGGCACTGGGTTCGATCCCCAGCACTGTATAAGAATAAATAAATAAAATAAAGTTTAAAAAAAAGTCTACTTACTTCCATACACAGAATCCATAAAAGAAATAATTGATAGCCAACATTAAAATATAAAATTTCTATACAGAAAAAAAAATGTAAACAAAATAGACACACGGCAAGATACTTTTTTCCAAAAATATAAAGAATTTGTCCTAATCACTAAGTAAAAGGCCAAACACCGAAAAGAAAAAAAAAAAATTGTTAAGGACATAAACAGGCAGGTCACAGAAAATGTATGTGCACATGTGAAAATATATTCTCTTATAAATAAATATAAATTAAAATGAGATTTCCATTTTTCCCCTATCATATTGGAAGACTAAAACTTTTGATAGTGTACATTTTAGGTGAAGAGGTAAGAAAACGGACTTATGGTGTCAGAGTGTCAGATTAAAAGTGCAGTGTGAAGAATTTGGGGAAAGAAGTCAGGGATTACAACTGACTGTTCCCTTGTAGGTGATATTAGTAAATTTTCTTCTTTTGTGAGCTAGAAATTATTTCCAGCTTTAGAGAATGTGGGGATTAAATAAAATAATGCACAAAACATGCATTATTTTATTAGCATGTGTTTCATATGTTGTAAGTGCTCGTCTCTGCCTGCATGGACACTCTTCCTCCCCTTTTCTCCATGTAAAATGTACAGCCCTTTCTGCTTTCCCCAGAGGGTTAGGACTTCACAGGGTTTCACAGCACTGAGCCTTTGCCTCCACCTCCTCTGCTCCTGTGAGAAGGTTCCTTCCAGGTAGGAGGAGTCTGTGATGACTTCAAATAAGAAGCTGTGGGAAGGTGGTGAAAGTAGATAGCTTTCCATTCATAAAGTTTCTGTGAGTTCCTAGACTTTGCCTTTGATGGTATCTATCTTGTTACAGATCATTTTCAGTGAATATATTTTTTAGTTAGTTTTTGTGTAAGGGTGACTGTCCCTGGGTATTACTTTGCTGGTTCAGTAAATGAACAATGATGGAAGGAATTATATTAGGCCACTTTTTTCTTCTGGCCATAGGGATTTCTCCACCAACACCTTACCCCTAACTTTCGGAAGCTCTGTTGCCCTGTCTCCTGCTCCCCAGGTCTTAACTAGCATTTGATTTCCCACCATCCGTTCGACAGGCTGTGCTGTGGACTTTGAGTTGCTTCCTTTAGGAGGGAATTAATGATACATGGTTAAAATAAGGCAATATGCTTCACTATAATATCAACAATAAAAGTGGCCCTGTGTAATATACTGTGGAACATTATTATTACTGCAGAACATTATTGTTATAGAACCTGCTCACAGGTATCTCCCATTTATCCTGTCCTGGTGGACACAGTCATTTTGGCATCAGTGTGCAGAACTGCTAGCAGTAATGGCAGAGGTCATGGTGGTTATAGTTCTCTGTAGTCATTTTTATATGCATGGGAAAGAATGCTTTGTTGTTCCTTCTAGGGCATTCATCCATATCATTCTCTGAGCTACACCAGCGGAGACACTGCCACGGATTCCCCAGTGCATGTTGGACGCACAGGGATGCCAGTAAAGGAGAGTCCGAGGAAGGAGAGCCTGCTCAGCTACCTGACCGGCAGCTTCCCCAGCTTGCACAACCTTCTGGAAGGCACCCCTCAGAGAAGCAGTGCAGCTGTGAAAAGTAGCTCCCTGACAAGAACAGGTGCCTCCCCTAGATGTGGCCATTACAACTTTACTTTTTATGGGGGAATTTTTAAACACCTTTCTTAAAATATAATACTTTGGTCACATAACTAATCTTTCATATAAATATTACACTTTATTTTTGAGAAAATACAAGACAATTGTGTTGTTCCTAAGTTTGGTTGGTTTATATTTTTAAATTGTAGTGCCATCTAAAGTCAACATGGGCATGTGATATGGGTTTTGGCCTGACCAACCAACCTAGAATCTACCCTGTTAAAGTAAAACTAAGCTGTTTATTAGTGCCTTAGTATCAAAATGCCAACATCATTCAGTGAGAGTTTGAAAACATCTGGAAAGGAGGGCATTTTAACCTTTGTGAAAATAATTATGTGAATCATACTTTCTGTCTCTATGTGCATAAGTAATTCTGTGCTCAGTAAGACCTTAATTTTAGGAAATTCAGTGGCCACCGACATGCTGTCTGAGCATCCCTTGCTGTCTGAGCCATCGTCTGTGAGTTTCTATAACTGGATGTCAAACGCTGTGGGTAACCGAGGTGGTGCAGTGCAAGAATCTCCTGTCACAAAATCAGGACACAACAGTCTTCCAACAGGTATTGGATTATCATATTATTTGGTCTAAGTGGCATACCTACTTATAGCAAAATCCTGTTTGTCAGAGGACAAAAAGTGTCAGACATTTAAGTACCATTTGGTTGAAATTACCCCTTTTATAAATGCATTTGATAACAGAGTTAGCAGAAAGGATGGTGAGCAGTCACAGTTGCCCTGTGTGCTTGTAGAAAGGCAGCTACATCAGATTCGAGTTGTGTAGAATTTGAAGAGTTTAATATTTCCATTTAGTGTGGCTGTGTTGCTTTTTCAAAACAGAAAATGAGAAGAACGCAAAGTCTAGCCTTATATACCTACAATGTAGAAAATATTTTTGGATTACCCAGATCCCTCTGAGACACAATCATGCAGTGAGAGTTTGAAAACATCTGGAAAGGAAGACAATTTTAACCTTTGTGAAAATAATTATGTGAATCATACTTTCTCTCCCTAAGTGCATAAGGGATCCAGATCCCTTTGAGACACAACTATTATTCCTACCATCTTTATAGTTAATAAATGTTTAGTGAAGTCTAAAGGAGTACTAGAAGAGTAAAGTAAGGTTCCTTTTCTCAAGGAGAGAGACAAAGGAGGGCCATTTATTTTAGAGAATATGTGTATGTAGGAAGAAGACTGGCAGGCCATTACCCAAGGAAGTAATGGTAGCTATATCCAGAAATACACGAAGACCTACCTTTCCTTTTCTGTTTTTCCAAGTTTACTTAATGTATTATTTTCTCATATATAACATATACATATATATGTATACTCTGTGTGTGTGTGTGTGTGTGTGTGTGTGTAAAGAATAGCAAAGTAGTCTTTGATGCTGCTTAAGGAAGGCAGGTAAAAATCCATGTACCAACTATTTGAATTCCAGGTAGATCTTCAAACACACCATATGAAAGAATGAAAACTGGTTGATGTGTACGACTTATTCAGCCCTTTTTCTGGCTGGCATGAACCTCCTTTAATCTGGAGCTAAACTTGGTTCTGACTGAATGCGGGTTCTTAGCACTGGCCCTTGACTGAAGAAGGTGAAAGAGAGCTTGATGCTTCTATCTGGTGCTAGTTGCACACCATCCAGAGAGAATATAGTTTAAATTTCAAGAGAACCAGGAAAGAACGCTTCCCCTCTGTCATGAGAGCTTTGCCTGCAGGTTAAATGATAAAGAGTATTCAGAGGAAAGAAAGCATGCTATGTTATCTCCTTCTGCCCCAGGGACCCTAACTGTTGCCTCGCTGTACTTGATTTGGCAGCCTGCTACTGCTTTAAAATTCTACATTTTGGACTGATAGGCCCTACTATTGTATAAGGATGACTGTTATTTTCTGAAAATTTAATTTTCATTAATAAATCAATCATGTATGTAAAATAACCTGAAAGTACTAATGTTTTTTACTTAAATGGTTTGATAATGTCACTACAGTACTTTCAAAGAATCTACCTTGTTGTGCCATTTTATGTTTTTATTCACAATAATTTACATTTTATTACTGAAATTTTATTCTGTTAGGTGTTGCACCCAATCTTCCTACAATACCCTCAGCCTCGGATTTCAACACTGTCTTGTCTAGTGACCAGAATACATTGGATGGGACACATTCTCAGCATAGCACTAGTCAGGATGATGTGGCAGGTGTAGAAGAAGCTAACCAAGGGTTTCCTGCTGTTCAGCTAGCTGATGCACAGGTGAGCCAGTCTGTTTTCTGTAATTATAATGATTCCTCCTTTGGCAATACTTAGCCACTGAAACCGTAAAGCATTGGGTACGTTGGAGTTCTAGTGAGAATTTGTATGCTCTCCCTGTTTGCTAAAAGCCTTCATGCAAATAGGAGGAGCTTTAAAACAGTACATGGATTAATTGTAAATGCATTGAAGTATCTATAGTTGACCATTAGAGAAGAGAGCCTCATAGTAACATTTTTTGTTATTTTTAACAAATTGGCTGAATGACATCACTAGAAAGTTTAGTCATTCCTATGGTCTAGTACAGTGTTAAGAGTAAGTTCACTTTACAGAAAGAACAGTTGGGAGGTAGTGATCTTAGAACAGAGAAATAAAGTATACATTTAGAAATGTATTCATGTAGAAAGATAGTAGTAGCCATGTGTTAAATGGCTGAATTAGAGTAACTAGAATTGAAAGGTGAGTTATTGAAATAGTTCACAACAGAGGTAATGAGACCCTGAGCTTCAGTGGTTCTGGGTTTGAAAAGGTAAAGGAGAAATATTATGGAGATCTCCTTTAATCCATTAAAGTCCCATTTCCCAGTTTTGTGAATTTTTCAATGAAATTGACACAGGTGCATTAAGATAGGTTAGAAATTATAATGTAGAACTTATATATTATTAATATCAATGACATCATTAATGAATATCATCACTAATCATTTAGTTATTACTTCCCTCAAAAGAGTAGAAAAAACCATAAATATCCAAAGTCACCATAAGTAGTATATGTGGGCTCAGTTGAAGTTTTTATAGGTGTGCCATAAATGGGACAGTAGATTAAATGGGGAGCATGAGGAGGAAAATCCTTTGGAACGTGCTTTTTAGTTGGACCAGAAGGCAGCAGGAGGTTGGGGCAAGAGTGCTGAGTACTGAGAATCCTCATTTTGTCATGAGAAGGCTGGAACACATTCACATACCTAAACAGCCAGGGGCAAGGAAGAGCTGGGGGTGCAGCAGACGTGCAAACGAGGTGTGGGGACCTGGAGCCAGCCGCAGAGACAGAAGGGACCCTCCACTCAGGGTCTGGGGCAGGCAGTGAGGGCGGTGCGCAGCCCAGGAGATGCTGCCACTGCTCTCCTCAGCCTCCTCCTGACTCCCACGGAACATTCTTGCTCACTGTTTTTCCTGAAGCTCAAAAACCCCGTCTAAGGGACAGGTGCCATTTATTCATGAGAACCAGGTCCACACTTTCATTTATCTGAGGTTGGTCCCAGTGACAATATTATTTCCTCCTCAAAATTCAAACCATCCTCCTAGCCATCTTTATCACCAGTTTATTCTCCCAGCTTGATCCTCCGTACTCACTAGGGGCTTTGGGTTTCTGACTGAATTTGGTATGCACATTATTAACCTCAATGTTTCTCTCACAAAAGGAGGTCATTTGTGTTTCGTTTCTGTCAGCCATTTAAAAATTTTCACGACGTTTACTTCCCTATAATATGAGTAGATTTTAGGGACTTGCTAATTTTCTTCTTTAGAAAAGGGAGAGTAGGAAAAGGGTTTTTTGTTTGTTTGTTTTGTTGTGTGCAATAGATTCATTGTAGTAATAGTGTCCAGTATGTGGTTTTAGAGATACTGTTACATACACGATTCTAAAATCTGCCAAGAATATTAATATTAAATAGTACTGTAACATATTGTGTAAAGTGAATTCTTTGTGGAACACATATGGAGGTTCCTCCGAAATATTAGAAGTACCAGCGGCCCCAGCAATATCCCACTACTGGTTTTAAATGCAGAGGAAATTAAATCAGTATGTCAAAGAAACATTGATGCTCCCATGTTCATTGCAGCACTGTTTTCCTAGAAATGGAAACAACCTATGTGCCCATCCACAGAGGAATGGATAAAGAAAATGTGGAAACTATACAGAATGGAATACTATTCCACTAGGAAAATAAGAATAGATCCTGTCATTTTCAACAATGTGGATGGAGTGAGAGATCATTATGTTGTTAAGTGAAATAAGCCATGTACAGAAAGACAAGTGCCATGTGATATCACTCATATGTGGAATCTAAAAACATTGTTCTAATTGAAGTTGAGAATAGAACTGGTGGCTTCCCGAGGCTGGAGAGGAGGAAGGGGAGGGGTGGATGAGGAATGGTCAATTAACTGATACTAAGTTATATTTGCATAGGAAAAAGAAGTTCTGGTGTTTGGCTGCACAGTAAGCTGACTATAGATGATGATAATGTACAGTGTATATGTTTAATCTCTAGGAGATAAGATTTTGAATGTTTTCACTCAAAAGAAATAAGGTTGGAGGTAGAGATAGATATGTTTACCCTGATTTGAACATTGCACGATATATACATGTTTTGAAACATTATATAGTACCCCATAAGCATGTAAAGTTTTTAATGTATCAGTTAAAAAATTTAAAAATTGGGTGAGATGATTTAGACATGTGTGAAGTCTGCACTGAATGGGTAAAAGACCTCACCAGTGCTCCCTGGTAGATGGCAAATAGTGCTGAAGACCTAGTTGCAGGTTTGGGTTGAGTTAAAGCGCCAGTGAAAGATGTCATTTTCTCTTGGTGTGCTTAGATGCACAGCTGTGGGGATAGGTATGATGGACAGCAGAGGCAGGAAGAAAAAAACTAGGTGAAGAGATGTAGTCAAGGAAGATGCTGAAATGCAGTTTAAGTCAAGGTTATGGGGACAAAGAAGTCACATACCTAAGGTAACTAACTGTGGGTCCGGTTTTCTGTGTGGCTGATGAAGTCATTCAGAATGATAAATTGAGATGGCAAAGAAAAAGAATTCAGTCAGAAACCAACCCCCTGGTGAGTGCAGAGGATCAGCCTGGAGCATAAATTGATGATTAATATTAATAAAGATGGAGGATGATTTCAGCTTTGTAGAGGGAAGAATTTTCCATTAGGATTGATGTAGGACAATTGAAAATGTAGATTTGGGTCTCATTGAATAAGTGTACCTGTCAATTTAGATAGGATTTTTAAGCATCAGGGAAAGACCACTGTGGGAGAATATACTATGAGAGTCGGGAGGTGGCTGAGCAAAGCAGAGTACAGCACCTGAGTGGAGGTGTGGGAGGAGGAAAAGAACGAGATTGTAGTGCCGTCCTGCTGGACACCTACAGCTGCTTCTGCCGGATAACCTGTTAGTGACTGGGAAACCTAGTTAACTAGAGATTTAACCAGAGTAACGCAATTCCGTAAACATGATTACAATGTCAAGGAAGGACTGTTAGAAACAAGTGTTAGATGACTATTACAACCAAGCAAGTGTTCGTTGTCTTTCAGGTCGTTTTTAAACCTCTTCTGAGTCATACAGGCATCCAGTCACAGGACACAGTGCCACTCTGCTACCGAATGTACTTTGGAGAACACCTTTCATTTTCGGGGACTTTGGACTGCCTCAGAGCAGATATTGTGGATTCAGATACAGCCAAAGAGAGAAAAGGCAAAAGAGCAAGAAGGTATCTTTTTGCATTTTGTTATATAATTTTGTGCAAGAATCGTACCTCCTGTTTGTCTTTTAACTTTGTTTTCTTCTAATCCTAGTGAGAAAACGATTCTAATATCTTATTTAGAAGATAATTTCTGTTTAATAAAGTAGGCACATTTTATTTTATTTTATTTTATTTTTTTAATTTTTTATTGTGGGTTGTTCAAAACGTTACAAATTTCTTGGCATATCATATTTGACACTTTGATTCAAGTGGGTTATGAACTCCCACCTTCACCCCATACACAGATTGCAGAATCACATCAGTTACACATCCATTGATTTACAAATTGCCATCCTAGTGTCTGTTGTGCTCC
>NW_026000037.1:1470497-1512642 GCF_001458135.2 Marmota marmota marmota
TGCCGGCAGGCTCCTGGGCCTGATCCGCCGGTCTGTTGTAGGTCTGCCTACTTTGGAGGCGCGGGCGGCGGATCTGCCCTGCCCCTCCTACCACGCCTGCAGACCCCTGGGTCTGATCTGCAGTTTGATCACTGGTCTGCTCACCCTGCGGGCGCGAGTGGAGGTTCCGCTCTGCCCCCACTCCGCCCCCACTCCAATTAGGGTCACGTGACCACCACACTGGCAGGGCCTGATCCGGGCGTGGGAGAAGGATCTGCTCTGGTAGGCACATTTTAAATGAATTAACTTGTTCATCATGTTAACTTATTGAGACGTCTATTTTAAGGCATTTTAATACCATACGAGGGTTGTCTGAAGTGCATTTCTTGATACAAGCATTCACTGTTACCTACTTGGCCTGCAGCAGTGGGGTATCTGTGGCCTTATGGATTGCAGTTTCACATCTGTTTAGGATTCTTCACTTGCTGTCTGAGTTGACTTGCAGCAGGTGGTGTTTTGAATTAGGAGCAGCATGGAGACCTCACTGAGAGTACAGCCATCAGAAACTGAGCCAGAGCCTGAGTAACCTGGTGGGAGACAAGCCGTCTTGTGCTGCCATCTGTATTCTTAAACCTTGACAGTCTCTTAACTGCTTCACAGGCAGTGGGACGCCCACTAACAGGACCTAACTGATCTTGGACCTTTCATGAGTAGGAATAGTGGGGTGGGGTATGGTCCCAGATAGCATTTGTGACTAAAAGTTTATGCAACCTTCAGTTAATCCTATTCATGCGTTTGCAAGGTGGTAGATTAGAAGTAAAGAGCACTTTTATTCAATATATAGCTAAGTAAAATAGATTTTTCACTTGAAATATTCTTTTTAATACTTTTTATAACTTAACAGAATTAGATTTTATAAAATTTCAGAGTGATATAGAGGAAATTGTGGCTTTCTTAAATTTTGTTTCAGGTCAGAATATCTGAGGATTTCTAATATCACAGGAACACCAAAATTGCCTTGTCTTTTCTATTAAATACAGGACTCCTTGCCGTTCACAGTAGAGTGGTACCATGACAGTAGCCACAAAAGCTGAGACTGATTTTAACTAATGGGAATGAAGTTGCTTTTAAGACCTTGAAATGTTTGTTAAAACATTAGAATTTTTATGTTAATTTCACATGTATAGAAAAATGAAAAAGTAACACTTAATAAAACATCAGAAATGTTGAGAATTAAACTTTATTTCTTTGTAAAACCTCTCAAAGGGTATTTTGCACAGTTCTTTCCTTCTCACTGTACAACTTAGAATACTGAATGAGCATCTTCTCTGTGCTTTGAAGAAATGTCGTACTCCTTTATAAGCAAGGGTCAATTGGTTCCAACCCTTTGTCTTCAGTGTCAGGAACTGTGTCTTGAATAGTGTCAGCAGTGCTTCCTCTGGATGTCTTCTTACTTCCCGCTTTCCTCTGTAGGTCAGTGCATTTACCTTGCCACTTCCTCTGGCTGCACACCTAGTTTTTCCCCAGAGTGAACGAATCAGCATTCCTATAGTTCCATGGTCCTGTCTCTTTTCCCACCCCATTTATACTGAGTCGATTTTCTCTACCAGTATTACCAGTGTCTTTGTTTAATTTTCATCTTTGTTATCCAGCTTCTTCTGATTACTTATCTTTGTAAAATATTCTGAGGATTATCACTGGGAAACCAGGGGCAACACAGGTAACTGCCTGAAAGCAAATGTGCATTGGCCAATCACTGACAGACTGAGGGAGTGATAGTGATAAATGTCTGTTGTTTGTATAGTGAAGACCTAGTAGCAAGCCTGTCCTCAGAGTAAATACCATAGTGATTGAAGTTTATTCAAATTTGAACCTAGACAGCAAAACATTAATACCTATATGTACTCCCTCTTTAGGGTTGAAAGATCTGAGCTAAACTTGTATATCTATTTGTAATAGCTGGCTTTCACAAAATTAAATATATTTGTATGTGCATGTATCTGTTCATGCACACATACATTATATACATGTCCATGCATGTGGATCACATGCAGGTGCTATGGAATCTATACATAATTAGACAGATGTGGATTACATATACATGCAATTAGATTCTAGTCTTCTTTTCAGGTCAGAGTATCTGAGGATTTTCTAATGTCACAGGAACATTGAAATCCACCCCCATCCTTTCTATGAAATGCATGTCATACTGGTGGAGATTAGACCTTCCTCCAACTACACTTCCCTTTTTATGTTCCCAGAGAGATTCTGTGCTCTCTGAACTGAATTACCTTTGGTCTAGTTGAATTTAACATTCCTTTTAATTTTTCTACTACCATCTCAGTTCTGAATGTTGTACACTCTCATAACAAACTCGTTATTGGCTTTTATTTCTCAGATCTCCCATAATTCCATCTGAAACTCTTCTTACTTTATTTGGATATCTTAAGTGCATTGTCCTTTTCCCGTCATTAATTTCAGTCTCACCTGGTTTTGTTTTTGGAAGCACATTGTTCAACTCCCACTCGGCTGTACAGCCAGGGCAGTTATTAAACATTTAGCATAGAGTCTGGAATGTAATAGAGTCTCATAAATGCCTTCTTATCCCTGCTGTCTCCAATCAAAGTAGTTTCACATACTAAGGATTAAAACATATTTTTGCGTTTTAATTGTGTTTTTTGTTATGCTGAGCCCATGCCCCAGCTCTTTGTCTCCAATTTTCAGTCATACTCTCAGTTGTTTGGCTTTTTTCCCCTTTTACTTGAATTTCCTGGCTTTAGGATTTTCTTGCCACTGTTGAAAATTTGTTTTAGATTCTTACTTTGCAGTTCTGATTCTCATTATCAGAGTTTTCCTTTTCTTAGCACATAGTCAGCATTGAATGTGGGCTTCCCCTAAGGTTGTGCAACTTCATGAGTTATACTAGGATGCAGCACTTTTCTTATTAAATAAGCAATACTAGTATTCATTAAGGAAATGCCATTTTAAAATTGTAAATTCTTTAATTGGGAACATTTTCAAAGTACCTTTTGTTTTTTGTTATTGTTTGTTTGTTTTGGTAACTGAAAAGGTTGATGTTTAATTTGACCTATGTGACTGTACAGTCAGAGTACACATGAAAAGGAGTGGGAAAATAACCTTTTTAAAAGTTTTGGTATTTGAGATTGTTATTGGTAGTTGTTTTATGGAAATTTGAGATTCTGGGGGTTTAAATTAAAATTGAGCTTCATATTCTTATACAAAAATCTTTAATTAGGATTTTCCAAGATAATTTTTGTACAAGATTTTAAGTATTTTTCATGTATATTTCTTATTTTCATTTCAGTTGCTTTTCCTCTCCATGTAAAACTTGGTAAAGCATGCCATGGGGGTTTCCTTTCTAATGGCAAATAAAATTCCATTAAATATGAAGAAATTAAATATGTAGTTTAGTACAGAGAGGGTGGAGAGGTTAAGGGATTTGTTCTAATTGATCTGTAATTATAGAGCCATCATTTCTACCATTGAATGGCAGGAAAGAATTGTTTTATCGCTTCATTGAAATCATTTCTTAGTGTAGGAAGACTGACTTTGACTTAGTAGTTATAGAGTAAAATCCATAGGGAAGACTGTCTAGTGAAAAAAAACATAATCTTGTTGGCTGTCTTGCTTAAAATTATTTATATGGCTTATGCCAGATTTCACCTTGGAGATTAGTCTGCTTACAAATTTATAAAGATGTGTAGTTCTAGAAAAAAGAAGTAAAGTCTTGTCCTTTTTTTTTTTTTGAACTCTTAGGCAAGGGCACGTGAATCTTCCTCCGCTGGAGTTCAAGCCAGCACTAATGTTGGAAACATTTAGCATCAGTGCTGTGGTAATGGAGAAGTCTGTATGCACACCTCAGAACTCCACCAGTGCCCTTTCCTTCCACGATCTTAACAAGCGCTATTATAATACCTTCCACTGCAACTTCACTATTTCTTGTCAGTCAATTAGCCAGCATGTAGATATGGCTTTGGTTCGTCTCATTCACCAGTTTAGTACAATGATAGATGATATCAAAGCAACTCAGACTGACATTAAACTTAGCAGATACACAGCCGGATCAGCTTCCCCAACACCCACTTTCAAAACCAGAAAGCATCGAGATTTTCGTTCTTCTGACTTCAGCCGCAGTTCTAGAGGAAGTCTTAATGGTGGCAATAGAGTAAATAATGCAAAGAACAAACGGACCAACAATGAGAATAACAAAAAGGAATCCCGGAACAAAAATTCATTAGGCAGATCTGAAAGAAGAACTTCAAAAGTGTCTAGGAAAGGTTCAAAAGATGTGGTGGACCACATGACTATTCATATGGATGACTCTGATTCAATCACAGTGTCAGAACAAAGTGAGCCTTCGGCTGAGTGCTGGCAGAACATGTATAAGCTGCTTAACTTCTATTCACTCATCTCTGATCCAACAGGAATATTAGAAAAATCTTCAGAAACATTTGGACCTGCAGGTAACAGAAATTTTAGTGATTTAAAATTATCTGTTTATAGAATAGCAGTAATAAAAAAAATATCAAGTTGTTCATCCTGAAAAATGTTTTGGATGGGTAATTGAAATGCAGAGAAATTTGACACTGCCAGGAGAATAAATAGACATGGCCTTCCGTTTTCATACTGCCTGGTTTCCCATCTTTCCTCCCTCACATAGGGTGCTCTTAAGGGATTCAGACAAACTAGATTTCAAATATCTGGCTCTGCTGTTTACTTTCAGTAGGAACTTAGAAAATGTTGTTTTGAAAAGCTTAGATCATTTTGGTGAGGAAGAAGGCTTGTTGCAAATGTGAATGAAAGAAAGATGAGATGGTATATGCAATGTCCTTCCATTTTTCAGTTTTCAGGCCTAACAGTGTATTTCCATTTACTTATAAAGGAGTGCGGAGCCCTACAGAGCCAACATGTAAAGTTGTGTTTGAGAATGAGCAAGACACCAACAGTTTGACCAAGACACAGAGGAAACGTAGCTTGGTAAATTCTGAGCCTCAGCACGTTACTCTAATAGTGTTTGGGATTGGAATGGTGAACCGCACGCATCTAGAGGCAGACATTGGTGGGCTGACAATGGAATCGGAACTAAAGAGAATCCATGGCAGTTTCACCCTGAAGGAAAAGATGAAAGGTATGCTGGGGTCCTCCTACCATAGTGCTGCTCTGCTCAAGAGAGCCAGTGGCCAGAAGTCCCACTGGGCCCCTTTCCTTCCAGAGATGAGACTCCAGGTTCTGGGTTGAGTCCTGAGGACTCTGAGTGTAACTGAAGACCAGCAGGTTGAGGCAGCTCTGAAGTCAGCGAAAACATTTAGGAACATAAATATCTAGCTATAACTAATGTGTCTAATGCCAGAGGCACTTTATCTTTGAAAATCTTTCAATGTCCACAAGTGAGAGTTCTCTAGTAACTGAAAATATTAAGAAAATAATGAAGTTTCTGAATTATTTGCTTTTATTTGTTACTGCTATAGTAATTTTATAACCCAGTGCTCATTTTGGCATCATGTAAGAAGTCATTGCGAAAGCCTGGAGAGGGGGTGCACACGGCAACCCCAGGTATCATGAGGATGAGGCCGCAGGATCATAGGTTTAAGGCCAGCCTAGACAATTTAGGCCCTGTGGCAAATAGGAAGTAAAGAGGGCTGGGGCTGTAGCTCAGTCACCTGCACCACTCCCCCCAAAATTTCATTAGTTGATAGAAAATTTCATGCGTTCATGAAAATGTACCGTACATCTCAAGAGTGATCACACAGGTATGGCATTTCAGTAAATCTAACAAACCACCATGATTTTATGTGTCATAAAATAATGTTGCCCAACAGTTGCCGTTGATTATAAAATGCATCCTAGTTTCTGAGATGCTAAAATAAAAATAAGTGCTAACGTACATACAGCAATTTGAAACTAAACTTTCAGGGATTCCTTCACAGCAATGACTCTATAATATCAGCATTTTTTCTTTCTAGTTGTGAAAATAAACTGACAGGTTATTTTATATGAATAAAGGAATTTATGAGTCATGTTTTTATTAATGATTTACAAATATGTAAGGTTTAAATAAAAGTTATTTTGAACCTACTTTTCATTATATATTCTTTAACTATATTTATTATTTATGTATTTATTATTTAAAAACTAAAATTATACTGTTAAAAAATTCCCTGAAGAAACTATATAGATTATAAATTGCTAAGGAAAATATAAACACATCAGTCCTCCTTAGACATATAAGCAAAGGACATAGTATACGAAAGTTCACCTGGCTGAGCTGACATAAACAACTGGTTTGACTTCGGTGGTTGAAAAAAAAGAGTTATCAGTTGTTTATCTATGGGTTTAGCAACAAATTAAGAATGATAATGCCCAGTTTTGGTGAAAATCAGGGAAATGGTTATTTTCATTCACTTCTAAATAAATTCAGATTGCTTTAACTTTCTCAAAGCTTAATTTGGTACTTTTTATCAGAATCTTTAAACTATACGTATGCTTTGACTCAGCAAGTCCAGATCTACACACCAGGGTAGAAGAAAAAAAGTCAGACTGTGTGAAAAGATGTCTGAACAGAGAATCAGCCAGAAGTCTGGCATTAAAGAATTGGCTGGTTTTTTGTTTGTTTATTATATTGTAGAATTTATTAATATGAAAAAATGCCAAATGAAAAAAGTGGGAAGTGATATATATGTATAATTTCTTTTGGTTTGGGAAGTAATAAAAAGACCCTATGTTAAAATCATAGGAATTACATAGACCAAGGGTGCTAATTATGAATTCTTTTTCCTTTATTTTTAATTTTTCAAATTTTCTTTCTAAGAAAGTTTAGAAATAAGCTTAGAAAATACTAAATAGTATTTCTGAGATTAAAAATGCTATTAGGGTTTTGGTACCAAAGGCTAGTTAATGCAAGAAAGGTATATTGAAGTGTGTATTTTGCAGGTACTGTGTATGTGTATCTGATTACAGAGAAATAAAGACCTGTAAGGAAATTTTTAAAAAGTATTTCCAAAATACTTGAACAGATTTTATCATAACTTTATAGTTATCTTTTGTTACTGAGTATATCATGAATAAAATGCAATTTTAATATGAAGTATAGTTATCTTATTTCCAGAATTCTAATAATTGTTTTTCTCATATTTAAGATGTTTTACATCAAAAGATGACTGAGACATGTGCCACTGCTCATATTGGTGGAGTTAATATCGTTCTTCTTGAAGGAATTACCCCAAATATACAGTAAGTGTGTTAAATGTTATTATTTTCTTTCACTTGCTCATTAGAGTCTTTCAGAAAATTTGATATTCATTGGATGAGCTCATACTTGGTAGATTTTTAGGTTTATACATAAGGATCTCAGGCACTAAGATTCCAAATGTCATTAAGAATATCACCAAATAAAATGCTCTTAGGAAAAGAATGTTTTTTTCTAAAACAGTTGTTGCTACCTGCTTAGTCTCCCCTGCCCCTGACAGACCCAGTACTTTGTACGTTTGTCTAACAGGAAAAGTGATCACAGAACAAATTTCAGTTTACATATAAGATGTAAATAAATGTTAATGTAATTCAAATAGTTACTTGAAACAATATTATAGGCAAAGAATATTGACCATATCTTAATTTTATATTAAGTAGTTGTTACTCATTCACACTTGATTTTAAAACTTTCTCTTGTCATTTTTGCTTTTAATGAATTTAACCAAAAAGCTTATGAAATTCTTGTAATAGTAGAGGTAGCCATGGGAGGGGGTACCCGGGAGTGAACCCACGGTGCTTAACAACTGAGCCAAATCCCCAGTCCTTTTTATTTTTTATTTGAGATAGGGTCTCACTAAGTTGCTTAGGGCCTCACTAAGTTGTGAGGCTGGTTTTGAACTTGGATTCCTCCCGCCTCAGTCTCCTGAGCTGCTGGGATTACAGGTGTGTGCCACTGTGCTGATTTCCTGTGTTTTTATTTTGACTTTGTTCTGAACCTTTTCCCTTTAAGTTCTGTTCTTGGACCTGTTTGGAAGAACTCTGTTGATGATCACCTTTACACAGGGCATTCAGACTACTAATCTGTGATCAGCACATTTAACCGTTTGACTTCTTCGTGTCCTTGGTAGTATGTACCTTTGTTCGTAATTTCCTTTCATGGAACAGTTTTCTACTGTGACTACGGTGTGTTTTGATAACTTAGGTCAGGTTTTGAGCACTTGCTCTTCTTGCTGTCACAGCTTAACTGTGCTTCTGTTGTCCTGCAGTGCATCCAGCATTCTAATGGATGACTGAATGGAAGCTTTGGCCATAGATTGACTAAGAAGAATCATCAGTTATAGCTCTAGTCATAGTACTTAAAAATCTACCTGATGTGGTGACCCTTTGGGAACATTCCCTGAAGTGGGTGTTTATAAGTGGGTTGTCGCTTTTTGCTATGAGTGTTGATGATTTCTTTCAAGCAATCATCTTAGGTTTAAGTCTTGCTGGAATAGTTTGGACCCATAAACTAGCATCGTTATGGGTCTAGATCACGTTTCGTAAGCAGTGTTCTAAAAGAAAGACCAGGAAATACCAGTGGTTGTGAGAGATGAGATCTTTTTCTATTTACTTAGCATGGGGTGTGGGGGGGTGTTATTATTTGACGTGAAAATATTAAGAAGTGGGCCAGGACCTCACATCAGTTATTCAGTCTGCACTGCAATGCTGTGAACGGGTGGTTTTATCCCCACTTTTTAGAACAAAAAGTTGAGGTTCAGAAAGATCAAAACATTTAAAATCATATGTTTAGTCTGAAGAGATGCCAGTACCTATTCTACCAAGTTCTGATGCTTATGTAGAAAGTCACAGAGGTTAGAGCCCCTGATCTCTTGATAGACTCTTAATTTGAAGGGCCAGGGTTGCCTTAGCCTGCTCAGGAAGTAAACTGAGTTTCTTTAGATGTTGCGTATGTCATATGTGCTCTGTCCCCTTGGATCTCTTCTTTCTAGTATCACTTAAGAGAAGGGCTTCAGATGATCTCTCAGCTTGTAAATCTTGTATTTATTTACAAAACAAAATTTTTTTTTTTTAATACTGGGAATTGAACTCAGGGGCACTTGACCACTGAGCCACGTCCCTGGCCTTATTTTTGTATTTTATTTAGAGGCAGGATCTCACTGAGTTGCTTAGGGCCTTGCTTTTGCTGAGGCTGGCTTTGAACTCACGATCCTCATGCCTCAGCCTCCCAAGCCACTGGAATTACAGGTGTGTGCCACTGCACCCAGCTTACAAAACAAATTTTGTAAAAAATGTTAAAACAAAGATGATATTTCTTGACCCTACCCCACAGTAAAGTTCACTGAACTTGTTTTATTTGAAAAATAAAAGTTATTCATTCATCTTGCCATTCTTGTAGTGTTGAGTTAAATATTTCATTTCCAGTTGCAATGAAAGGAAATGGAATGAAAAAAGTAGATTAGAAAATACTTTGAAGGAAAATTTTATGAGTGGGAAGTCAGAAAAGATTTCCAGGTGATTGTCATGTTGTAACTAATTCATATGAATGTTTATTTGCTTCCCTTTTGTTTTCCTGCTTTCTCTTGAATCTTCGTCTGTAGACTGGAGGATTTTCCTACATCTCCTACAAGTACAGCCAAACAAGAGTTTCTGTACGTCATATTCTTTTTCATGGCTTTGTGATTGACGTAGAATCATATAGTTTTAAAGATAAGTGTCTAAATTACCTTATGGCTGTGAATATATATAGTTATTGTTCCACAACTTTAACATAGACACTTCAATAGAGTAAAGCTTACTAATGTTTAAGGAAAACACAGGTAAGGGCTACCTGTTGGGTAATTCCTACCTTGTTTTATTGTTGCCATAGTTTGTAACATTGTAGTTGTGTGTTGTTTGTGTGTTTTTTTGTTTTAGGCATGTTACTGTTAAAATGTCTCTTATTGCAAATACTTGTTTATGTTTGATATTATAAGATAAAAAAAATTTTACTTTTCAAATTTTTTTTTTTACTTATTAAGAAAATTGTTATTAAAACATTAACAAAGATGGGAAGAATTTATTGTCCTATTGCAGATTTTTTTCGTAGGGTTTTATTATATGTGCTTTTATATTTTGAGTGACTTAATTTGACCCAGTGTATATCTGGTATTTTTTTATACTGAGCTACTTTAAATATTTAAATAACATTTAAATGTGTTTAAATATTTAAACATTCATCATATTTAATCTCAAAGTTATAGCAGCTAGAGATTTCTTTTTTATTTATTTTTATTCACTGAATTCTCTGAATATATTAATACTGACTTTAGAGAGAATGCTCTCACTGGATTAAGGTAATATCTACTCAACAATTATTGATTAGTTTTTATACTATGTGCTAGAAACTAGTGTAGGTTCCAGAGATGTAGCAGTAAGAAAATAAAGAAGTGGTCTCTGTCATGATATCACTTAGATACCCCCCTTCCTTTTAGAGTTTTCTTCTGAGAGAAATATGTAAGGTGCAGTGACCAAGTAGAAAAGAAATTCCAATGATTTTTAACAGTTGAATCAATAGTAAATGATCACTATACTCCACATCCTAGAGATTTTTAGAGAGTCTTGAACCAAGGTGAACAGTGTAGGCCAAGTTGCACAAATAGTCTCCTTCTCCCTGTCTCTGAAGTCTGGGACCTGCTGGGGGTGGGGTTGGAGCTAGAGCTAGTGGTTATGATGGTGTGGGACCATCATGTCGTCCAGCTCCATGGAATGCCTCTTGAAGTGGTGCACTATGAATGGGCTCCTCTAGTAATGGGCAAGGCAGAGCCCTGAGGTCCTTAATACTTAACATCAGTATCTCCCCTGGAAATACCTGTATCGTGTCTCCTGTAGGAGAGCTCAGCCCTATTTGCTTCTATTCTGACTTTTGGTAGATAATTGAGAATGCAGTATTGCATATGCTCTTACATAATCAAAAGTGGTATTTTGGGAAGCTTCCCAAGTTACAGAGGGAAGCAGTGAGGTAAATGTGGAAAGTAAGGAAGAAATGTAGCTTGCATTTTCTGTTTTATTATTTTCACTGAGTGGCAAAGAACTGATTAAAATCTGATTTGTACTGAGCAAGGCTGCTATTCCTAGTTAAGAATTAGGAAGTTTTATTGACACAGATTGGCATTTCTTAGGGTTGAACAACATGATGGTCTACACCAATCAAACTGAACCAGAAACTGAGAGGGTGCTCTTGTCAGAGTGCACCTGGAAAGGATGTAAGGAGACCTGGACTAATGAATGAGATAGTTTATAGGTTTCCACTGAGAGTTATCAATTGATAATTATAATTCTTGAAGAGTGTTGTTACTTAAGTCAAGACCACATAACACACAATGTATGTGTGACTTTTACACATGAAAGAAGTGGTCAGGGTGTAACATGGAGATGATAAAAGCATGTGGCCTGATGGGTATTCCTGAGGCTTGCATGAGAATTCACCACAAGTGCCCAGGAAGGCTGATGAAAGGATGCATCGACAGTGCTAGTCCAACTCACATGATCCACCAGGTCCACTGTAGCCTCACCTGCAACACCCACAGTGCCCAACAAGGCAGGGGGCTTTTCCCATTTTGCTTTTACTTCATGAATTCAGGCAGTAGGGCTTTTAAAGTGCCTAGCTTGCCTTCAACTTTTTTTTTTTTAACATAGTAAGCGATTGTTAAGAGTGATTTCTTTGACTCTGTTTAGATTTTAGAAAGCATAGTATTTTTTTTTCCTTTTTAGCATCTTTCTCTTGTTAGTGGTTGTACAAATCTCTAAGTTGGAGGAGGGGAGTTCTGAATGGGAACAGAAGTCAAGTGGAATTTTGTGGGTACATGTATGTAATGATGTGTCAGTGTTCATGCTTTTACTTACATGTGAGCACATATTCATTTTTCTATAAATTTCTATTAGAGAAGTTATTTGCTATTTAATGCAATGTGAAATAAATGTATTTAATATTTCTGGAAAACATTTCATCAGTGTACAATTTAACGTGAAAAATCTTACTTGCCTCATTGAATGATTTGTTTCCCTCTTGCTCTCAATACTTCTTCAAAACTTCTGTTTGTTTGGCTGTATTGTAATGGTTCTCCTCCTCTGTTGGTAGAACTGTAGTGAAATGTAGTATTGCCAAGTCCCAGGCCCTCTACAGTGCCCAGAGGGGGCTGAAGACAAACAATGCAGCTGTGTTCAAAGTAGGTGCCATCAGCATCAACATTCCTCAGCACCCTGCCACCTTGCACAGCATGATGGTTCGGAGCTCTCACCAGCTCTCCAAGCAAATCTCAGACCTTATCAGACAGCCTTCTACAGTGTGAGTGACCCCACCGTTCCCATTCAATGATTCTGTGTGATACCTCAGGATTTTCTTTGCCTGTTAACAGAAGTTTGAGAAGATGAAGATACTTCTAAGTATTGATCATGTGAACAGTGGGGCAGGTAGAGAGTAGTGAGACGTGATCATGGATGAATCATGTTGGGTGTCATCAAGTACTGTGTCAGAAATATAGGTGCCCATGTTCCATGTTGCATAATGAAGCTGAAGAGAGCCTAGGGATCTGCGGGCATCCAAAGGGGTACCACCAATCCTTGTTTCTTTAGATTCATTGAAATTAAGAAATTGCAGTGGTCATTTATGTCTCATGCATGGTTTTGTGCTGTCCATTACATGAAATTGTCCTTTGTATTTTCATATATGAAATTATTGTCCCTCACATGAATTATTTAAGACTGCATTTAATGCTGCATAAATATTTAAAAGACAGCAAATCTGACCTTTGCACATTAACTTCATTCCCTGTGCCTGTAGCCATTATTTATGGCATATGCATTCCTGAGCTTTATTCTTGGTCTCTAAAAGTTGTAACTAATAGAAACATAAGTAAAATGAAGACAATATGTCTCATTATGTCTCTCTTCTCCATCCTGTGAAGAGGGAAGACATTAGCATGTCTTTTGGTGGTGTCCTGGAGCAATGATTTTTTTCCAGTTTTCTCTAGATCTTTAATTCTCAACATAGTAATAAGTTACAGCTGAAGTTGATCAAGTAGTGAGAATTTAAATACAGTTCTTCCATGAATGGAACATGGAATCCAGAATGTGTTCATGTATTTTAGTTTTAAAATACTCAGTGATTTTTCCGTATTATGATGTATTGTCAGTAGGGGATAATAGTTGAAAAGTCTGTATCCAAACTGATTGGGTTCAAATCCTAGCTTTACCACTTCTAGTTCTGCTTTTTCATTTGTAAAATGTAGGTAGTAGTAGTACCTGCTCAAAGGATTTTGTAAGATAAAACTCAAAAAATTCTAAGAGGAATATCTGACACTCAAATAATTACTGTTATTGTTGGTGGTATTATCATTGGAATGGTAGCGATACTAGTGGCAGCAATATTAACAGAATTGCGTTAGTAATGGTAAATGGGTAATAGAAATGCAGTGGAGTAAGTCATAGAATTTGAATCAGAGAAACCTTGAGTTTAAATTCCAGTATTGCATTAATGATAGGAGTCACCTCAGAAGTACAGCATTTTAGGAGTCACTGTTGTTATTGCCTTTTGTCTGCTTTCCAGATCATCATTGTTCAAGGCTATTTTTCACTAAGAATTCCAATGATTTCATATAATAAAATAGTAGCTGTTAATTTTGAGTTTTGAAAAACTGTTTTCTTCTTGGTTTATAGCCAACAGCCTATGAAAGAAGATATTGCAACTCCACTGCCCTCTGAAAAAACCCCAACAAGTGTTAATCAAACTCCTGTTGAGACAAATGAATTTCCTCAGCTCCCAGAAGGCTTGGAGAAGAAGCCTATTGTTCTTAAATTCAGTGCCATGTTAGATGGCATAGCCATTGGAGCAGCACTGTTACCATCTCTGAAAGCAGAGTATAAGATGGGAAGAATGAGAAGTCATGGGATGACAGGTATCACTGAATTCTCAATTTAGCCACTGAAAATTTATGAAGTTTTGAGAAATTAGTAATAATATCTTGACAGAAAGGAAACTTTAGTGTTATAAATGTTATATAAAAATGTCAAAAGATTGAACCACAGCACTTGGATTTTATTAATGATATTCTTTAGTCAGGGAAAAAAAAAACGCCAAGAGCTTTCTGTTAGGCAGAGGTCCTGTTTGCAGGTGATACGCTTCATTACTCCTCTCTGCCTTTTATGTCCTTTTTCTTGCCTTATTTTTTGTTAGTCTTATTCCCATTGTTTGAGGAAACCAGCATTTTACCAGTGAGTTCCTGTTTGCTGTGTATGTTTGCTAGATTTGCTCCATCAGATTAAGAAAATGTGCTTCATCCCCTAGTGTGCTGAGTGTCTCTGAAGAATAATTGGTGAATTTAAGTATTCTGTTCACATGATAAATTAATTTTTTAAAGCACAAATACATACATATGTGAATACATGCATTTAGAAAAGTGTGTGCATGCCTACCCCTAGCATTTCAAGCTTTGGTTGTTAAGAGGAGTTTTCCTAAAACCAATTAGACCTTCGTATTTTCAGAAACAGAAGTACCGTAAAGTGAGTTTCCAGATTTGGTAGAGTCAGAAGTCTTAGGCTTTCAATTATTGAAGGCCATTAATAACTGGTAGTCAGACTTGTTTTCATCATTTATTTGAATCAACCATGAAATACGAGAAGCAAGTCAGAAATCAGATAGGGCAGTTTACAACTAGAAAAATTGAAATATTTTAAGAGCAAAGTGATGTATTGTCAAATATTCAGACAGGTAAGAAGTCCAGATTCTTTTGAGATGGAATAGGAGGACTAAAGCAGTAGCAGAGCACCTGCACTAGTGGTGGTAGGCCATGGCTTCAGCCTGAGCTGCTCCACATCTTCATCCAACTGTGTGAGCAAGGGAGGTGGTTGGTGTGGATGGTCCCCCTCCTGCAGCTGGCAGGTGAGAAGTCAGGAGTGTGCCTGGCTGCAGTGCTGAGCGGGAGGAGGTCAGGGCCATCCCAGGTGCTGCTGGGGGTGAGTGAGCGCTTTCCTGCTTATGGCACTTTCCACGTGTAAGCATTGTCGTGTGGGTAGTGACTGTAGTGGATGTGGCCTGTGATGTAGCGGATGTGCTCAGGGGAGAGCACTAGGTGTCTGTGTGGGTCACATGGGCTGTGTGGTGATGTCTGAATGGGGACAGTTGGAAGCATGCCCTTAGATTGTGCTGGTCTGCAGGAGTGCACACATGTAAACACGTCATACACTGAATGGGCAGTAGCAAGTCTCAATTGTGGTAGGCTTCTGCTGCCCTTATAGACCTCCAGGGCAGTTAGGGACATGCAGGCTGAGTAATGGTCGAAGTAACATTTCTATATTTATTTATCAACCATAGTTGATTTAATGTATAAGGCAACAGTAAATGAAAATTCATATCATATCCTTATTTCTTAAGGTCAAAGATACATGTATTTGTACTTTAAACTCTATGAATGTTCTCAGTGTGTTTAGTTTAACTGGTTTGGTTTTGATAGTTTTCACTACTTTCCACACTTACTCAGGATTAGGAGATACGCTGTCGACTGCTAATCTTGTCTGTGAATGAAGAAGCATTGTGGGAATGTGGATTTTTTTTTTTTTCCTTAAACTTGGACTAGTTTCTCTCATTATAACTCCTCTGTGTTAAGGGCAGATTTTTTTTCTGTTCTGGCCTTCTCTGATATAAAGAACATTTATAGATGTTTCTCTGCCACCTGATATCATGTTGGGCAACTAGAAGGCTTACTACTCATGGCTTAATACTACTTGCTGATTGACCCAGTAGAAACCATACAGATGTTTAAAGATAAGGGAGTATTTTATGAGCAAACTTAAGATATCTTTTTATATATTTCAAGGACTGTGAAAGGTCCTTACATTTTTCTTAGACATCGCTTTTGCAAAGGCGAGGAGTTGGTGAGCCAGTGAGCACCTGCACAAACAAGAACTTTTCTTATTTCTTTTAGGTGCACAGACAAGGTTTACATTTGAGCTGCCAAATCACAGATTGCGTTTTACTTCAAAAGTTTCAGCCACAGATATGTCAACCATTCCTCCTTCTGCCAGTCTTAACCTTCCTCCTGTTACTATGTCAGGGAAGTACATAATGGAAGAACATGACAGCTACTCTGATCAGGTGTGGAGTATAGATGAACTGCCTTCTAAACAAGGGTACTACTTACAGGGAAATTATCTACGTTGTGTGGCAGAAGTAAGTTTGCTTTTAAATTTTTATTATTGTTTGTAATTTGCAAGTTCGAGATTTAGATATACCAAAATATGTGTTCATCCAACTTTTAAGTTTGCAAACCTTAAGATTAAGCATGAAATCATTTGTTCCCACAGAAGCCTTCTCCATGAAATTATGGGTAGAGGCATGTCTGTCTATGTCTTGTTTTTTTCTCTTTCCCTGAAGTTTAATTGAAACATGCTGTTTAAAACATACTAGTCATCTTTGAATTTTACATTTCTTACATTGAGTTTAATGTCAATCTTGGCATTATTTTCATGGCATATTTGCTTCTTGAAGGCAAATTAGCAGCTATTATTCAAGAGATTTTATATCTATTGACTTTTGTAGTCCTTAAATCAACCCTGTAAGGTAGATATATTTGTTCTAATTTTGCAAGTTAGGAAATGGAATCTTAATGAGGTTACACGATTCACATGAATATATGTGATTGTTGGTGATAAAGAGTCCTAGAAAAAGATTTACTAAGCTCATATAAAAGATGGCGTCCCTGATTACATCATCATCATCCTCATTTTTGCTTGTATCTGTACAAGCAAAAGTTTCAGAAGCACTTGGATATGTTTTTCATCTGATTAAAAATTCTATAAGAAAGCTGTTTGGATTCTTTGATAGAAATATTAGTCATAGGTATTAATATTGATGTATTGTCTTTAGACTCTACTTGTCTTAGCCCAGAGCAATAAAACTTTCTGTAATTCCTCACTTAAAAGTGCCAAATCTATTGGGCTAGGGATATAGCTCAATTGATATAGTGCTTGCCTCTCATGCATAAGGCCCTGGGTTCAATCCCCAGCATCACCAAAAACACAAAACAAAAAAAATAGTGCCAAATCTATTTTGCTCTTTTAATTTTTGATCAAAATATTCGGCCTATCAGAGTGACAAATGATGAAACATTTTTCTTAATCATAAAGATGTTTAAAACTCTTTCCTATAATACTCAACTTCAATTATTTGCTGCTTTCTATTTAATCTGTTAATTAGCTAATTCCTGCCAGTAGTTAAATGCCTTGTAGTAATTATAGGGCACAACTTAATTCTGGCATCTCCAGTTTGCTAATTCACTCAAGCATAATCCTGAGATGCAGAATTTTCATTATTGTATCCTTAGAATTTAATGTGGTACACGGAATAGACAGTCAATACATCACTGTATGAATAAATAAATTTATTTACAATGATGCTTGTCTGTGGTTCTAAGATCACAAAGATGAATCATTAAAAATCTTCCTCTAGGCAAAATTTTAATTTTGAAAAAGGTATATAGTTAGAATATTTTTTGTTTTCAAAATATTTCTCGCACCTTAATTACTGGTTTTAAAAAAATAACATTTTGGGAATGGCCCATATCAGTGTTAGGCCAATAAAGTATTAGAGACTCTGAATATTTTAAATCTTTCTTCAATATATTGATCTCAAATAGTATGTATTTAATCATCTCTTGTAAGTTTTGGATGATGTTTTAAGAAAAGGTGTAGACTAAGATGGTATTGTTAGTCTATTGTTAATCTGATACCCTGGTTCTGTTTGGCAGGTTGGTTCCTTTGAACATAATCTCACAACTGATCTTCTGAACCACTTGGTGTTTGTACAGAAGGTGTTCATGAAGGAAGTCAATGAAGTAATACAGAAAGTTTCTGGTAAGATGATCTAGTATCCTCTAGTATAGACGCAGGTTTGAAATAAAACTTGATTGGCAGTGAAAGGAAAGTGACCATGATCCTTGGAGCAACCAAGAGATCTTTATTGTGGTGGTGTCTGATCAACAGGGAAGAGAAAGAGAAAGCGAGAGAGAGAGCCAGGAAAGAGAGAGAGAGAGAAGGAGAGAGGGAGAGGTGTCGAGCAAAGCGCAAGAGAGAGAAAGTGAGAAAAGAAAGAGAGAGAGTTCTGGCAGGAGAGAGTTTTTATAGCCAAAATCTAATGGGGTCTCTGGGTCTGCAAGCTGCCTTATTGGTGAGCAGTGATTGGATCATACAGTGGTTGCTAAAAGTGTCATCTTCTGCCCTTAGGCAGATGGGGCAGGGGTCAGATGTGGGTCTCCATTGCACCAGACAGGTGGGGGTTGAGTGTCCAGCCTTGAGTGGGGTTGAGTGTTCAGCCTTGAGGCAAACACGTGATAAGGAACCAGACGGATGGGGGTCGAGTGTTCAGCCCACCCTGAAGCTAACATTTGTTCAGCCTGCACCGCAACTAACAGGCAGAACAAGAGCAAAATTAGATAGATCCATCAATTAATTGTAAAAGCAGATTTTCTTTGGAATTTTATTCTTACTACTTACATAGGGAAAATACCAGTTATTTTTTATTTCATTGAGCAAACAAAAAACAGCCAGTTTTCAAAGTAAGCGCCTGTGGTGCTTGATCGAATGTTGTGTTTGCTGAACCTCATGATTATATCACCTGAGCAGGCCCTGTCTGCAGAGCCACAGGAGAAGCTGAGAACTTTCCTGGCTGGTATCACCTTTTTGTTGAACAGTGTTTAATAGCAATGCTCTCAAAAATCCTCAAAATTTAGTTATTATTCTGTTTATAAAATTTAGTTATTATTCTGTTTACTATTTTTCTCTCATGACTTAATTCATTATATAATTCCAAGTGGAAATTTTGACCCTGTATAAATTATCTTTTGTGTGTGTGTGTGTGTGTGTGTGTGTGTGTGTGTGTGTGGTGGTGCTGCTGCTGGAGATAGAACACAGGGCCTTGTGCATGTGAGGCAAGCACTGTACCAACTGAGCTACACCCCCAGCCCAAATTATCTTGACAAATTACATCTAAGAGAGACAGTTAACTAACTCAGTAGTTACTTACTCAAAGCTTGAAAAACTTATGGCCCCAAGCAAGATGATGAGGAAGTTACAAATGTGGATAATACATTTAGCAGGCTTTAGGGAACTTGTATCTTGTTGGGAAGATTAGATTTTTTTACATGTGCTAATACAAAGTGTGAATGAACGAGAGAGAAAGTGTTAAAGGTATGAAGGGGAAAGAACACTTCATGGAAGAGGGCTTATCACTGAGGCCCTGATGGTGTAGGAATGATTTGAACTGAGGTTTGAGTATGTTTTACTTTTGATAGTTGAGTACATTTCAAAAGAAAATGAGACCGTGAGGAAAAATTGCAAGAAACTGGGAGAGAATGATATATTTATTTGCTGGCTTAAGAAAAGAATTGTGGGAGTATGAAGAAAATTGTGAAGACATGCCACTAGTTGTGAGGAGTGTTGGAGAAAAGACAGAAAGTGGAGAGTTGGATCAACAAGCAGCACTGGTGTCTAACTGCGTTGAGGAAAAAGACTGAGGGCCCATTCAGTTACTGCTTGCTGGAATCTGAAGATAGATGGTCCCTGCACTGAGGAACTTAGTCCAATTGATGAGGTAACAGGTAGAAGTCAAGAAAAAAACTATATAACAGAAGTGTGAGTTTTTTTGACACATGTCACATGAGAACGGATGCATCAAGGAGGCTTTGAATGAGCTGATATGCAACAAGGGACTATGAAGAGCACTTGGCACATGATAAGCACTCAGATCAACTCACTCTGTCTAGGTGGCAGGGTTGATGGAGGTATGTGCTTAGTTGAGAAGGCAGGAAATGACTAAGAGCAGATAGGAGTGAATTGCCAAAATCGTTATAGAAAAGGGAGTTCAGGGAACAGTGACCAAGGTGGGCTGTCATTTAGAATTCAGTAGAAAGCTGAGCCTCAGGATTTAGTGTTTAGAGAAAAGCAATGGAAAGTAAACACCATCCGCTGAAATGAGGGAGTGCAAGATTTCCGAATGATGTGGCAATAGAAAGAGGCACGTTTGAATGAAATGAGGGAGTGAGACATGGTAAGCCCAGCCTGGAACAGCAGGAGCTCTGTTGGCTTTGGAGGAAGGTGGAGAGGAGAAGGGGAGGAGTGGTCAGTAGCTGGCTGGATAAAGCCCAAGTCGGAGGTGGAGGGAGTACCTGATTACAAGTAGAAGACAAGGTACCAGGGTGCTGTAAATTTAGTGAAATATTTCAAGGAAAGAAGAGGCTTGCAGGGATGAGTCCTGTCTACACATTCTCCCAAGATACAGACGTATTTTTTCCTTGTAGATAAAAGTAACCCAAACCTTTAGTTTCTTAATCTCTCTTAGGTGGGGAGCAGCCTATTCCTCTCTGGAACGAACATGATGGAGCAGCAGATGGAGATAAGCCTAAAATTCTCCTCTATTCTCTGAACTTGCAGTTTAAGGTAAATTTAAATTATAATGGTACTTTTAGAAGTGCTGTATTACTTAATATATGCTTTTCACAAAAAATTATTTAATACATAAATTACCAAATTGAAAATAAAATAAACCGTATAATAATAATAATTATTATTATTATTAACTCAGAAAAATGGTTTAATGATTGTTTGAATATTCTCTAGGACTTTTTCCTGCTGTTTTTTTGTTTTGTTTTTTCCAGTGCTAGGGATTCAACTCAGGGCCTCACACATGCTAAGCAAACATTCTACCACTGCGCTCCATCCTTAGTCCCTCTATTAGTATTTTTATATATGTACATATTTATCTATTTTAAAAAACTTTGGGTATCTATCCATAATAGAATTTTTAGATCAACTTTATCTTCCTGAACAGCTGTATTATATGTTCTACAGTTGTAACAAACTTAACTACCCTCTTCTGATCAACATTTGATTTTTCTAATTAATGTAGTTGTAATTTATTCTCCAAGAGATAGTCTGTATACAGTAATACTGTAGGGATAGAATGCATTCCGACCATGCATGAGGTCAAGGGTTCAGTCCCCTACATAGGGGAGAAAAAAAGACTTTAATTGAAACCTTAATATTTCCAACAGTTAAAATATTAGTATTCTTAAAAATTATTCTTACCAAATAGTTATTTAATTTTAGTATATTAATGAACTCTCTAAATTTTAAATGGAAAATACTATAATGAAATTTAATGACTCAAAAAATCTTACTGACATGAGAAATTAAGGAATGTTCCTGGAGGTGGGGACAAGAAGATCTCCAGTTAACAGCCATCCTCAGCAATGGTGAGACACTAAGCAACTCAGTGAGACACTGTCTCTAAATAAAGTACAAAATAGGGCTGGGGATGGCTCAGTGGTCAAATGCCTCTGAGTTTAATCCCTGTTACCAAAAAATAAAAGGATGTTGCTGGCTTATCAGCTCCTTGGACAGATCCTGTACATATTTTTAGAACACCACTGTTTTATCTATCAGATACTGAAAGACTACATTTGAGTGAGTCTACTACATTATTGATTTAAGATTCTTTTCCCCCTACCCCATAACATATAATCTGCTAGGGTATCCAAGTAACAGCCACAACTCCATCAATGAGAGCTGTGAGATTCGAAACTGGACTGATTGAACTGGAGCTATCTAACCGACTTCAAACTAAAGCTTCACCGGGAAGTAGTAGCTATCTGAAATTGTTTGGTAAATGTCAAGTGGATTTAAATCTGGCATTAGGACAAATTGTCAAACATCAGGTGCGTACATATTATTGGTATTAGTACTGTGGCCTTTGAGTTTTGCATATCAGTTGGGACTACTTTAACTTATGTATGACTGTATTTATAAAGATATTTAGATAATTCTCTACAATTTCTGATTATAAATTCGAATGAAGGCTTTCTTCTTTTTTAACTTGTTTTAAAGGCCTACATTTTTTCTGTGGTGTTTCATCAAGTATTGTGGAAAGTATATTGCTGCAAGTGTAGTCACATGAAATTGAATCTTAGTATCTTCATACATATTTCTCTCTTTTTTAGTTTGTTAAACATTTTTTATTTCAATGTTTGTTATAAAATTAGTCAATACCTCAGTGTTTGCAAGTTTATAGTTTACCCTGAGAATATTTTTACATATAGTAATGTTGGATAGGAAAATTATTTTAAAAAGATCAGTTACTCAGATTTTTTATTTGATGAAAATTGTTTTGATGCTTATTGGAGATATTTTTAGATTTGTTTTCTTTTTGCTGAAAATTATGTCCATTTTAACCATTTTCCACCTCTTTGATTTGAAGGACCAATTAAAAAATGCCAACCACAGTTTGAAAATTGAATGGCTACATTCAAGATTATGTGGAGAAAAAATGAACAGAAACATTTTGTTTCTAGAAAAACATTTTTTCAAATGCAAATATGTTTTGGGAGCAAGAGTGTCTGATTATTTTGAGACATTTAATAAATGCTATTCGTAGTATGAACCTCATCCTAGCTTTTGTATGAACTTCATGACTTTGTATTTGCTTTTGCTTTTTCCTTGCAGTGTTAACCCAGGGCCTTATGCATGCTGGTCAAGTGCTCTACCACTGAGCCATACCCCCAGCCTAATTACCTCCAGTATGGCTATTCATGCTGTGTATTAATTTCACAAGCATTCAAATATACCAAATATAAGGACTGTATCATTGATGAAATTGAGAAAAATGTACTATAAGTTCTTTTGGTGCACAATATCAATAATGATGTTTAGTTTTATTAAAACATTTTTAATTATTTGATTTTATTGAGCTTTAAATTTGTTTTAGGTTTATGAGGAAGCTGGTTCTGATTTTCATCAAGTTGCCTATTTTAAAACTAGAATTGGATTAAGGAATGCCCTTCGAGAAGAAATCAGTGGTTCTTCAGATAGAGAAGCCGTGCTCATTACTTTGAACAGACCAATTGTTTATGCCCAACCTGTGGCCTTTGATAGAGGTGAGAATGAGTTAGTGATTGCTATCATAGAAATGTTTTGATGATGCTCAATAAAAATGATCTGTGTGAGCTAGGGGTGTGGCTCAGTGGTAGAGCACTCGCCTAGCATGTGTGAGGCAGTGGGTTCAATTCTGAACACCACGTATAAATAAACAAATAAAATAAAGGTCCATCAGCATCTTAAAAAACTCCTTTAGCCTTTATTCATTTATACTCTGAATTGCAAAGGACTTCCCTGAAGCACTCTGATATGCTTTAGAATAGTGATATATTGACACCCATCTAATAATTCTAAATTTTTACTTTTATAGTTTTTAGAATCCTTTTTTTAGCAAAGAAATTTTCTAGACTTGTTTATAAAATGGAAACAAAGGACATTTAAAAATATTATTTAATGTGATGAACATTGTTATCCAAAGTATATGAATGAAGACATGAATTGGTGTGAATATACTTTGTGTATTCACATATACATACCCATAATAGAGCAGAAAATTGCAAAATGCTTCTAAACTGTGTAATGTTTAATGGTAATGAAACTTCCAAGTTATATATAATCAAATAAAGGTATTATGTCCATCTACAACTAAAAACAAATTTTAAAAAATCATCTGTGATTTACCAATGTGAATGCTCAAAAGCTAAATGTCTCCTAATTCTGAAAGGTGAACATCCAAAAATAACTTCTTGCCTTTATGCTTCAGTTTTTAATTTATTTTACATTTTAAAGTTTTTTTGCTTTCTATATGGATAAATAGAAGTGTCTGATTTCTGAAATTTAATACTGAAATTTTTAGTATAAGTAAATAATACACTCACATGTTTTGGCACTGTATTTACTCATTTATTCTATCTACATTTAGACAATAGGATTCCTGCCCTCAAGAAACCTAGTTCAGTGGAAAGTCGAGACCAAAGTGGACACAGTTGGAGTTAGAGATGGCATGTTCTAAGGTGTGAGGGAGTCTTCCTGTGGTGCTTAGAGAAGAAACAGGTTCTTCACTAATTTTAAAGCTATAGTTTTCTGGGAGTGATTTTTATTATTCAGTAGGATTGTGCAACTGTTGAGGTTTACTTACCATAGTAAACCTTTACCAGCACTGATCTAACTTTTCTTTCTGCCTCCCCTTAATTCTTGAAAGCTGTGCTGTTCCAGGCCAACAAGGAGAGGAGAGCTGCTCTTAAGTGCCTTTGTGTCTCAAGGCTTAGCAGGGTTCCTGGCATATTGTAAGAACGAGCGTACATTTGCCAGAAGAGAATATGAATGACTGTATTTGAGCACTGGGGTCTAGGAAAATAGTGCATTGATTTTCTTAAACAAAAACAATGGGAAAGAAGGCTGAACAGGTAGAGTCTCACTAGTGTGGATTTAGCAAGTATGTTTAATCTGTTTACAAATGAGCCATTTGTGCAGCCAAGTAAGATTTCATTCAGTAGTAGCCTTCTTAGACTGATGATGAGATGTTTGTTAGGGAATTGCCTTTTGACAGTGTTAGGGTGAGATTCTGTTTTGGTAAATTCTGTGCATGTTTTTCATGTCACATTTCACCAGGCTTTCGTCAGCTTTCACCAACAACTCAGAGTTCTTTCTGTGCTTGGTGTCTGTGGCACAGTTCTCCCTTGTCCTCCTGCTTCTCTGGCCCCTCCATTTTTGTTATCTTTTTAGACTTCTCCTTCTGTATGGTGCCATGAAATGAAGAATTTTCTTAAGATCCCTTGTTAACAAACTTAAACTGTCTTTGACCTCTCTCTCTAAATTAAACTATTTTAATGTGTATTCCCAGCATTATGTACCTCTGTTTTTAGTGAGTGTTTAAAAGTAGTAACAGTAAGCCCTATAGATGAGTTCAAGGACCATGTCTATTTCTACCTGTTATTCCACCCAGGGCCTGGCATGTAAGGGGCAGTATACAAATCTAGAGCAAATGAATGGACCTGGATTTTCTTCTTTCTACTGCCATTATACAGCTGCTTGCTTTCTGCTTCGTTTTTTCATTGGATACGTTAAAAATTGTTGATGTATCCTCTTAGGTTCTTTCTAATTTTAAAGCTATAGTTTTCTGGGAGTGATTTTTATTATTCAGTAGGATTGTGCAACTGTTGAGGTTTACTTACCATAGTAAACCTTTACCAGCACTGATCTAACTTTTCTTTCTGCTTTCCCTTAATTCTTGAAAGCTGTGCTGTTTTGGCTGAATTATAAGGCTGCCTATGACAACTGGAATGAACAGCGAATGGCCTTGCACAAGGACATTCACATGGCCACAAAGGAAGTGGTAGACATGCTGCCTGGTATTCAGCAAACATCAGCCCAGGCCTTTGGCACTCTCTTTCTCCAGCTGACTGTGAATGACCTGGGAATTTGCCTGCCTATCACCAACACTGCTCAGGTACAAGGAGTCAGGTCATGTTCCTTTTATTCAGGACTAAAATCCAGGCATTTCAACTAACCATTTCTAAGAGTACTGAGTAAAGCAGTATCTTTTTAATGGAGAACAGTCTGCAGCTTGAGTTTAATGGTCATCAAGTAAGTCTGAACTCCTTCAGCCTTTATTCATTTATACTCTGAATTGCAAAGGACTTCCCTGAAGCACTCTGATATGCTTCAGAATAGTGATTAATTGACACCCATCTAATAATTCTAAATCCTTACTTTTATAAGTAGTTTTTAGAATCTTTTTTGTTGTTGTTTTTAGCAAAGAAATTTTCTAGACTTGTTTATAAAATGGAAACAAAGGAAATTTAAAAATAGTATTTAATGTGATGAATATTATTATCCAAAGTATATGAATGAAGGCATGAATTGGTGTGAATATACTTTGTGTATTCACATATACATACCCATAATAGAGCAGAAAATTCCAAAATGCTTCTAAACTGTGTAAGGTTTAATGGTAATGAAACTTCCAAGTTATATGTATACATGGATAAAGCCAGGGATATTCTTTTTGTAATTTTAGGACCAAGTCTCAGAAATACATTCATGTGTATGAATGGGAAAAGGCTCTGAGCACATGTCAGGCAGGAAGTCACAGTTATAACCATCAAATCTATATTTACTATGATAATTTAATTTACTTTAAATAACCTATGACCAGTGTTGGATGAATGTATCTTTTAGAATTCTGTTTGGCCAATAGTGTTAAGAAAAACTTTGGACTAAAGATGGGTAACATTGACATGTTGTGTTTAGGAACTGAAATGTAATCACTTTCTAAGTGGTTTTAATTAGTGCATAATAGTTATACATAATATTGAGGTTCATTTTGACATAACAAGCATGGAATATAATGTGCTCTAATTCAGTCCCCAGTGCTTCCCCTTTTCCTTTCCTCCTTCCTCCCCTGTTCCCCTTCCTCTGCTACTGATCTTTCTCCCATTTATTTATAGTTTATTTTTTTTAATTAGTGCATTATAGACATCCGTAAAGGTGAAGTTCGCTGTGGTGTGTTCATGTGTGTGCATAGGATAGCTTGGTCAGTTTCATGCCAGCATTCCTCCCTTTTCCTGTCCCTCCTCCCTCTTGCTCAGTCCCCTCCTCTACTCCTCTGATTGTTCCTCTGTTTTCACTGGGTCCCCACCCCTTGCTTTTTCTTATTTTTCAAAGAAAGAAAGGGGTTACCCATCTTTGAGAGAAAACATTGAACCCTGGACTTTCCGGGTCTGACTTATGAAATACGGTAGTTTTTTTAATGGCATGAGGGACAGAAGAGCTCAGGCTGTACACACCAGGAGTGGGTGTAAAAGAGTGCTCCCAACAAATAAAAGAGCGGCCACGTATATAAAAACAGATCATTAGAACTTTGCAAATTAAAAGAAAAAACGAACATGGCAGATGCATTTCCATCCATCAATTATTTATTTATTTAATTTATTTTTTTTAATTAGTTTTTAAAAATTTATATATCACAGCAGAATGCATTACAGTTCTTATTATACATATAGAGCACAAGTTTTCATCTCTCTGTTTGTATATAAAGTATGTTGACACCAATTCATGTCTTCATACATGTACTTTGGATAATGATGTCCATCACATTCCTCCATCATTGCTAACCCCCTGCCCCCTCCCTTCCCCTCCCACTTCTCTGCCCTATCTAGAGTTCATCTATTCCTCCCCTGCTCCCTCTCCCTACCCCACTATGAGTCAGCCTCTTTATATCAGAGAAAACATTTGGCATTTGGTTTTTTGGGATTGGCTAACTTCACTTAGCATTATCTTCTCCAGCTGCATCCATTTACCTGCAAATGCCATAATTTTTTTCTCTTTTATTGACTGGGAATTGAACTGGGGGGTGGGCATTTTACCACTTTGCTAAATCCCCACCTCTTTTATTTTTCTATGTTCTCAATAAGCTGCTGAGGGTCTGAGTTGCTGAGTCTGGCCTCAAACTTGCAATTCTCCCTTCTCAGCCTTCTGGGTCACTGGGATCTTTGGCATAGGCCACTATACCTGGCAGTAACAATTTAATTTTTGGAAGTATCTTTATAGGATGCTTTATAATAAGTATTTCTAGACTTGACCCTTTCTAGATTTTCATCTATATTATTTTTTTTTCATTTTAAAAATAAGTTTTACTGAGTATTAAGTGGCATAATATTATTGAACACATTTAATAATTCTATTGTATGTATCTGTTTATGTGTAACACAGACAATATATGTGCAATTAAATTTATAATAAGTTAATTTCATGCAATAACATTACATTTTAAGTGAATCAAACAATTCATGTACTGAAAATCAGAGCACATTGCAGTGAGCTCTTTTCTAGATATACAAAGGAGTGAAAAGTGACTGATTTCAATGCAAAGGACATCATAGGTGGGAAGTAGATTTTGTCAATTAAAGTGGGTAGGACTTGGGCAATTAACTGAGCTCTCTGTGCGTTTTTCTTTCTTTTAAGGCTTTCAAGTATTTCCCCCTAGGGGTTTACTTTTTTAAAAAGTTATTAATTAATCAATTAAATTAAGCATATATGTGATAGCAGAATGCATTTTGATTCATCGTACACAATTGCAGCATAACTTTTCACTTCTCTGGTTGTACACCATGTAACGTCGCACCATATGTGCAGTCATACATGTACCTAGGGTAATGATGTCCATCTCATTCCACCATTTTTCCTGCCCCCATGCACCCTCCCCTCCCTTAGCCCCCCTTTGCCTAATTAGTTTCTCCATCCCCCCTCCCGATCAGGGATCATCATCTACTTATCAGAGAGAACATTCAGCCTTTGGTTTTTTTGGGATTGGCTCACTTCACTTAGCATGATATTCTCTAGCTCCATCCATTTACCTGCAAATGCTATAATTTTTGTTTTCTTTTAAAGCCAAGTAATATTCCATTGTGTATATACGTGCATTCATCTACTGAAGGGCATCTAGGTTGTTTCCACAGTTTAGCTATTGAGAATTCAGCTGCTATAAACATCGATGTGGCTGCATTAACTATGGCATGCTGATTTTAAGTCCTTTGGGTGTAGACCAAGGAATGGGATAGCTGGGTCAAATGGTGGTTCCATTCCAAGTTTTCTAAGCAGTCTCCATACTGCTTTCCATATTGGCTGCACCAATTAATTTGCAGTCCTGCCAGCACTGTATGAGTGTATCTTTTCCCCCCACATCCTCACCAACCCTTATTGTTGTTTGTGTTCTTATTAGCTGCCATTCTGGTGGCATGAGATGAAATCTTAGTTTTGATTTGCATTTCTATAATTGCTAGAGATGTTGAACATTTTGTCATATGTTTGTTGATCGATTGTATATCTTCTTCTGAGATATACAATATCAGTTTGTTAGCCCATTTATGGACTGGGTTTTTTGTTTGTTTGTTTGTTTGATTGATTGTTTTACTTCTTTTTATATCCTGGAAATTAGTGCTGTATCTGACGTGCATGTGGAAAAAATTTGCTCCCAAAGTGTAGGCTCTGTATTCACCTCATTGATTGTTTCTTTTGCTGAGAAGCAGCTTTTTAGTTTGAGCCCATCCCATTTATTAATTCTGGATTTTATTTCTTGTGCTTTAGGAGTCTTGTTAAGGAAGTCGGGGCCTAAAGATCTGAGGATTTCTGAATTTAAAAATCATCACCTTTGTCTTACTTTTTCTTGAATGTCTTTCGCAGTCTAATCACACTGGGGACCTGGACACTGGTTCGGCCTTAGTATTGACCATCGAAAGCACTCTCATCACTGCTTGCTCTTCAGAGTCCTTGGTTAGCAAAGGGCATTTCAAAAACTTCTGCCTTCGTTTTGCTGATGGCTTTGAGACATCGTGGGATGACTGGAAACCAGAAATCCGTGGGGATCTGGTAATGAATGCCTGTGAGTGTCTTTCATATTCTATGTAAGGTTTAGAGTTTTAAAAAATAAAGCAGAGTCCTTATTTTTTTTTAATAAAGAAATGTCTAAGTATAGGAATGGTTTTTGACTTTGTGAAATAAGGACTATTTCTAGTGAAAGGTGACAAAACATATTTGTGAAAAGTAGTTGGGTAAATAAACCAACCTAGCATTCCTTTTGTGGTATGACATTTGAGTCTTCTGGTGTCCATTCATGAATGCAGCCAAATAAAGCCTCTTTGTTCCTTTTTGAAAGATAGTAATAGCTTTGTGAGACCCAGCTCATAAAACACAGAGCAGGTTGTACATTTCCAAGACTAGGAGACCTTGATTCATAGTGATGCGAATAAATCTGTACATCCAAATTTTTAGGAATATAGTGTGATGTATGAATTTCTCCAATTCCATCATTTTCCAGTTTGTATGTAACTAGTGCTGTGTTATAGGCTAGTTTGGAGTTATATCATTTATTTGTTGTCTATTTTAATATTTCAAATTATATTGCAGCAGAGTTAGTATAGCATCATTAGTCTTAATAATGAAAAAAAAATACACTGGAGAAATTGGAGGACTGTGAATAAAATCCCCAGCCAATCTTGTAAGTCAGGCAGTACTTACTTTTTAGGTGATATGCCATCATCATTTATGCTGTGGACTCCCGCATCTTTAACTGGAGGAAAATCTTTCCAGATCTGTATTTTTTTTTTTTTTTTGAGGAATGGGGAAACTTCTCATTTTTATGCTGATAATTGCAGTTCTGCATTCAATATTGACTCAGACTTAGATAAAATCACAGGTGAAATTCTTGGTTTTGATGTGTAGGGAAAGAAAGTTATCTTTCCTTCTACCCATTTAGGTTTTCTGCTGAGCCCCTATAACAAAAGACAGACCAATGACAGAAAGCATACAAATGTATTAATGTAAGTTCTATGCAACATGGGAGCCTTTATAAGGAAATGAAGACCCAAAGAAATGGCTCACCCTGAGTGTTCTTGTGGTAGATTGGATGAGCTCGGTTTGGTAGACAGAGAGCTCAGCAGAGCCCCTGTGTGCACAGTCCTCTCTGTGTCCCTACCTTTGCCTCCGGAGATAAGGGCCTTCCTGCAGGGATAGGGAGGGACCTCCCCATGACTGCTGACCTGCTTTAGAGGAAAAGCTGAGCACTTCTGCATTGCCAGGTGCTCAGATCCCTTCAGCTTTGAGTAGTCAGTGTACACCGCTATCATATTTTGGGGTAGTATGTCCTGAATCACTTTAAGTATTTTGCATTTAAATAATTCATAGGTTAACCATGGAATTTTTTTGAAATACTTCAGGTTTCTAAGACTTGATACCAAATACTCATGCCTGTTATTAAAAAGACCAAAAATAGCCTTCATTAGAAATCTTTACAGATTATCATTTTATATAATAGTTGTGGTTTTAAGAATCATTATAGCATATTTATGTCTTTTGTTTTGGGGGGGGCGGTTCTTATTAAAGGCAAAAAGGCAAAAATTAAACCTGTCAATTTTTATTAAGGTATTATCTTTACCATCCTTGAATTAATTAAAATTAATAGAGTGTATTTGGGAGAAAAGTAAAGGTACCATTTCCTTAATAGTTTGTCTTAGGGCTGAGCTGTGGGCTCAGTGGTAGCGCACTTGTCTGGCATGTTTGAGGCATTGGGTTTGATCCTTAGCACCACATAAAAATAAATAAATAAAATAAAGATATTGTGTTGATCTACAACTAAAAAAATATTTAAAAATGGTTTTTCTTAAAGTGCTTAAGAAATATGAAATAAAAAGTATTTCTCAGGGGTGTGGTTGTAGCTCAGTGGTAGCATGCTTGCCTTGTACATGTGAGACATTTAGGTTCCATCTTTAGCATCACATAAAAATAAGTAAAATAAAGCTGTTATGTCCATCTACAACTAAAAGAATTTTTTTAATATTCCTTAGACTCAGAATTAAAACATGTATTTTAGAAATTAATAAATAATATTCAGGGCCTCCGTATACTTTTTGCCAACACTACAGAACACTAACATCCTGGACATTGTAGTAGTATCATAGACTCGGTTTCAGAGTCTTTTTTAACCCGCTGTTGATCAGGTTTCTTGGGAGGAAGTTAAAGGGGATAGTTGTGTTATTGACATATAAAAATTATAAATGATATTGGATAAGTTAGTTGACTAGTGTCTAGCTTTTATTGATAGTAAGTATATTTGGATATAACTTTCATTTAAAATTTTTGAAGAAAGATGAATATAGGACAGAGAAATAAGTAGTGATCACATTATGCCTTAGAATTTTTGCTTTTTACACAGGTTGTTTTAAAAACATACTTTAGCCAAAAAAAAAAAAAAAAAGTGATCCAGTGAAATTTGCTTTCTAGGTGATTTTGGGGGGAGAAATCAACAAAAATAAGGACAATTTGTAAGGAGAGTTCCAAGGACCATGTAAATAGTTAGATTAGACCCATCTCATTACCATGTATGTGGGCCAGGTTGGGCAATTCCACCAGGAATTGCCATTCCAGGCACTGCAGTCACTGGCCCTTGTTAGCTTTGTGTCTCTGGCACAGAGAACCTGAGCATGAAGGGGAGGAGCCTCACATTTTCTAGCCCTCCTCTTCAGGATTTTGTTCCCCAAAACTCCTGTTTAATTAAAACTCCTTATTAATAAGTTCACCATGGCTCTGTGTCCTGTGAATTTATATAATTTTTAAAAAATAATCTGCCACTTCTTGGGATAGGACTTCCTAAAGTTTTCTATGTCCTTTTTATTTACCTGTTCTTAATTTCATGTGGCCTCAGTTATGTTGTTCACATTTCAAAGGGTTTTGTTTTCATTCTAGCATTCTTGGATTTGAAAAGTTAATGTAAATTCTGATTTGTACCTGTAGAATATAGAAGTAAATTAAGCAAATCTTTACCTGAAAGCCAAATCTAGGATTTTCTTAATGTAGAATTTGTGTGCGAGACACAGGTAGTATATGGTTCAAAAATATAGATTGTAAAGTTATTAGTAATATTTTTAAAGACATAATATAAATTGTCATTTAATAATAAGTAGACCCTTTCTTACTAACTGAATTGTAGCATGTCTAAGTTAAGATTTTTCTATTTTGAAAAAATTTAAGGAATGTCAAATTCAATACCAAAGTTCCTAGAAAACAAATGGCAAGTAAACACTTGAATTCCAATTTAGGATCCAAAAGGAGTTATAAGAGGACATTTCATTTTAGACTATGTACTATGAAGTTTAGATTGACATTCAGTTTCTAATACAGATTACTAAGAAAAGCCTTAATTCTATCTTTAGAGTTTACTGTGTTAAAAAATTTTTCAAGCATGATATGTCCTTTATGGTTGAAAACTGTTGAATCTATCCAACCTCTCTTTTAAGTTAACAGATTTAAAGATAGGTGATATTAAATGTTTCCTAGTTGGAATCAGTTATCTTCTAAGAGTAGCTCCATGACCTTGAGATTGACATCATGGCAGTCATTTTCTCTCATAAAAAGAAGACAAACTGATGGATCATGTCTTTGACCTAATACAGAGTTCTGCTGTTAAAAAGTCACGTTTAAATCGTTTGCATTCTGAAGGTACCATTGATTTATGCTGGCACAGATTGTCCTGGCATCCTGGATGTTGGTGGAAAGCCATCTAGACTCTCAGAGCCCACCACATGTTGTGACTCTGAGGAGGAAATCATGTGCAGCTGCAGGTCGGTTGTGGAATAGGTCTGCTGTGTCATTTCAGGAGCCTTCCATCCCACAAATGAGGGACTGAACCCACAGGGCTCACACCCTTGTTTGTATTTGGTCATTGGATATGCTGTTTAATCACAGGCTTATTTGTACTGAAAACTATTTTGGGGTCTTTTTGTAGGTGTAGTTCCAGATGGTACCTATGAAGTATGCTCAAGGACCACAGGACAAGCAGCAGCTGGTAGGTTCATAATCAGTATTACTTTTGCTACATATGTCATGTAAAAGTGTGTATGTTTTTATTTCTCTTTTCATAAAGTTGGGCAGGGTGAACTTAAAGGTAGATGTTTATTTAAGGGCCCTTAAAATGTTGAAGAGGTGGAAACTGATGGGTTAGTAGCTTTGCCTTCTCTGGGTGCTATGTCCTGTTGTCCTCCCCAGCCTTAGCCTCAGTGCTGATCCTGAGTAAGTGACTTCAGAACTGGAAGTTAGGAACCTGCCAGTAGCACTCTCAGGAGGAAAGGGTGATCACAGAAGCTCACACACGCGCGCGCACACACATTTGTCAGGACTCGTAGCCACAAATGACCACAGCCCACTCGAGCTAGCTGAACCAAGAGGGGAGCTTATCAAAAGGATATTTGCAGATTAGAATTAAGTTTAGGAATTGCCATCTCAGGGAAGAGAATTAATGCGGTCAATTTAGAGACCCTCAGAAACTGCTGGGACTTCGATCCAGCTGTCATATAGCTTGCTCTGGCTCTTGCTCTCTGGCTTCCTCATTTCTTTTTTATCATTTTTTTTTTTTTAACTGATAACCTCCATTCTCCACTCTCAGTCATCAGAGAGCTCAAGCTCAGAAAAGATTTTTCTTTTTCCAGCTTTGACATTTACCTAAACTAATTACCTGTTAATTCTGTCTAATGAAGTAGGGTCATGACAGTCCCTGATATCACCATGGAAGGGCAGTTTAGGGGTAGAAGAGGACATCTGTACTTTTCAGGATCAAGGAAGAGACAGTAGGTGTCCACTTAGTACTGTACAGGTAATGGAAATTATGCATAAATAGCCTAATTTTTATGACAGATTTAGGTGAAAAATACTAGTTACAATATGTGGCCAGCATGTACTTTATTACATACACGTAGGATTATTTAAATCCCTGTAGTCAGTATTTCCATAAATGTCCCTTCTTCACCTGAACAGAGAGCAGTAGTGCTGGGACCTGGACGCTCAACGTGCTATGGAAAATGTGTGGGATCGATGTCCACATGGACCCTAACATCGGCAAGAGGCTCAATGCCCTGGGCAACACCCTCACAACACTGACTGGTGAGGAGGACATCGATGACATTGCTGACCTGAATTCAATGAACATAGCTGACCTGTCTGATGAGGATGAAGTCGATACCATGTCTCCCACTATCCACTCTGTAAGTAAAGTCCTTGTTGGGAATTGCAGGAGTGGCTCTTACATGACACAGGGATATAATTAGCGCAATGTTATTTATATCATCGTTGCTATTTATGGAGGAAGAGAAGGGAGTGGTGGTGCCCTGCGTCTCCATTTCATAATGTTGCCCTTTGAGTTCTGTGTTTCATGATGACTTGTCATCCAGCTGTGCCTCACCTGCAGGAGTGTAATGACTGTAAAGTGAAGTGCAGGCAAGTGTCTAGAGACAGCCAGGAGATGGGTGGGTGTCTAGGCTCTCTGGCTGCCTCATGTGAAGAGATGCTCATAGACATTGTGGGGTTTTTTGGTGATGAAAATGTTCCCAGCCAAGAGAGTGATAATTATCACACAATTTTGTAAATATGCTAAAACCCATTGAATCGTACATTTTAAATAGGTGAATTTTAAATGGAATGTGAATTATATTGTAATGAAGATTTTTAATAAGAATCTCAAAAAAACCAAAGTGCACACACAAAATGAAAGTATACATTTTAAAAATACGCATTTCCATCTATACTATACAACCTATAGTAGTAAATTATTTAACTATTATACCACATAATAATTCTGTTCTTGGAAATAAATTCTTTAAAAATTAATATTATTGTTTATTATTTAGAGTTCAGATGGAAATTCAGTAAGTGGAGATGGCCACAAGCTCACCTTTGGGCAGCGACTTGTAAATCACCTACTAGGTCTGACGCCCCCAAATCAGCGCTATTCTGTTCCTGCAGAGTTTCTGTGTGACCCAGAGATGGGGGGCTCCCATCAGTCTAGCCAGTCTCATTTGAAAGCATGCAGAGCACATTCATGGGGAAATGTAGGTAGCAATTAGATTGCTTATGAAAATGAAGGGATTCAAATCAATGAAGAATGCCAATCATCTTAATGTATACAGCTATGATTCTTGCATGCATTCTTTGATTTAGGTTGTTAATTTTGTAGTATAGATTTGTTCTGTGAACTGACTGGGGATGTTGATACATATGCTTTTGGTTTTTCAGGAAGCTGTAGATTATCGAAGACAAGGAGCATCCTCCAGCCAGCCAGGAGAGCTCAGAGGAAGAAAAATTATGAAGCGTTTAGTGGATATCAGAGAACTGAATGAACAGGCCAAAGTAATAGATGACCTTAAGTATGTGTTTTGAGTTTTGGTTTAATGCAGTATTCTCTAATAATAGAACCACAGGATACTAAATATGGAGGAAACTTGATTTAGGGTAATACAAACCCTTTAGTTCATTAGCAAGATCACCAAGCTCCAGAGAAGTTTAATAATTTGCCTAAGATCACAGGTTCATTGGTGATAAAATGAGACCTAAAATCCTAGTCTCACACTCATTTCTGACCAGTTTAGACTGACTGTATCACATGTACATGTTGCCACATATGCATATACACTCTCTTGTGTCTTTACGTGCATTTACAAATGTATGCATTACATATTGCTAGCACTATTTTTGGAATGAAATTTTTTAAGTATATATTTTTCTTAGTTGTAGATGGATAAATACCTTTATTTTGTTTATTTATCTTTATGTGGTGCTGAGGATCAAACCCAGTGTCTCACACATGTGAGGAAAGTACTCTACCACTGAGCCACAACCCTAGCCCTGGAATGAAATTTTTTAGAGAAGAAAAAATTACCATTTGTTAACTGCTTATTGTGAGTTTGATATGTCATCTCAATTTATTCACACAACATTTCTGTGAGATAAGATGGCACCCACGTTTATTGATGGAAAAATTGGCTCAGAGTAATTAAAAAATTGAAACCTGACCTTGGGTGTATCTGATTTGAAAGTTTATTTTTTCGTCCCATTCTTTGCCTGCCTGAATTATCAGTTCTTTAGAATTAAAGTAGGAGTAGGAATGAGTAGGTAGTTGTAATCTTTTCTGTTTCTTACTGAATATTACTAAGTAATACCTCCTTTATAAGAATAAATATTCTCTTTGCTGAACTTTGGAACTTTATCTTCCCAAAAGTTAATGGTCATGCCTCATCTTCTCTAATCTTCATATACCTGTATCCTGTGGTTGGTTGTTTGTTGTGCATTCAAAGACTTATTCACAGATGCATTTTATACAGTGAAAAGTGTTGCCTAAAAACTTGTCTGGAAATTACCATGTACTGATTCACATTTTCTTTTCTCTTTCTTTTTTCTTTTTTTGGTACCAGGGATTGAACCCAGGGGCACTTAACCACTGAGTCACATCCCCAGCCCTTTTTGTATTTTATTTAGAGATCAGGTCTCACTGAGTTGTTCAGGGCCTCACTAAGTTTCTGAGGTTGGCTTTGAACTCCTACCTCAGCCTCCTGATCTGCTGGGATTACAGGTGTATGTCACCACACCCCGCCGGTGATTCACATTTTCCTGTTGACTTTCATTACAGTTTGTTTTATTCTCAGGGGGTAGGGGAATGACTTGAAGCAAAATATATTCATTTTTCCAAAATATTACCAAAGGCTTATATTTTATGTAGAATTTTACACAGACTTTTTTTTAAAAAAACAGAGTGGTCTGTTTATTTATTTATTTATTTTTTATGTGATACTGGAAATCAAACCCAGTGCCTCATACATGCTAGGCAAGCTCTCTACCATTGAGCCACAACCCCATCCCTGTAGAGACTTTTGATACAGCAGTGGGTAAGAAGCATTTCCTCAGCTGAGCTTGGTGGTACATGTCTGTCGTCGCAGTGACTTGGGAGGCTGAGCAGGAGGGTTTCAGGTTCAAAGCCTACCTTAGCAAATTGGCAAGACCCTATCTCAAAAAAAGAAAGAAAAGAAAGGAATGAGGATATAACTAGGTGGTAAGTGCTCCTGAGTTCAGTCCCCAGCGTTGGGGGATGGGAAGCATTTGTTCAGCTGTTATATGGGTTGTTGTTTTGTTTTACAGTTTTAGCCTGTTCATACATAATCATTGGTATTCTGACAAGTGAGAGAATGAAAAAAGAGCAAGTAAATGTCAGTTTTACTTTGTTGCTTCTTTACAATAATGGCCATATTTGCTTGGCATTTAGAAAATTAGGTGCAAGTGAAGGAACCATAAACCAGGAAATTCAACGTTACCAGCAGTTAGAATCTGTGGCTGTAAATGATATTCGAAGAGATGTTCGGAAAAAATTACGGAGGTCCAGTATGAGAGTGAGTAAATGTTTAAATGTTTAAAAAGAATTTTATTAGACTTTTTTTACCATAGCTATGGCAAAGTCTATGTTCCCTTTTCTTGCACCGCTGGGGGCCATACCACCTGGTGTGCATGTTTCAGACCTGTTCTGAACCAGGCACTGTTTAGTAAAGCACTTTCCATTGAACATCCTAATCCACTACAGTCCTGTGAAGTGGCTCTTAGTATTTTCCCATTTTTCAAGATGAGGAAATGGGGGCACAGAGGTCAGGTAATTTGTCCAGGAGTATACAGTCTCACGTAAGGTATGTAAGAGTGTATGTAATCTGGCGATGTGACCACTGACCTGGGGGGGACGGGGTGAAACCCAGGTGGTGGGACTCCATCTACGTCAGGCCGTTGTCCCTGGATTTTCCCTGCCCTTCATGATATCACACTTGCTTCTTAGTCGCTAGTGTGAACTCTGTGAAAAATATGAATTTCTTTGGAGATGTCTCCTCTTTCCTACCTGAATTTACCTCAGCCATCACTTTCCCCTTTTCAGCTTTATTTACCTTTTAAAATAAGTATGGTTTATTGAGCAGTTTTAAGTTCACAGCAAAATTAAGAGGTAAATATAAAGATTTTCCTGGTAACATCTGTAATTGGAAAATCTGAAATCCAAAATGCTCGAACATGGAAACCTCTTGAGTGGTGTTGTCTTCTAGGTAGTGTCTAGTGTCTCTTTTCCACTGAGGTCTACAGTCATGTGAGGTGATCCTGGTGAAGAACACGGGTCCACTGCGGCCAAGGTCCATGCGTCTGCATGTTGAGGCTCAGCTATTCCTGCACCATGGGTTGAAAAGACTGTGCTCAGGGTGCTACCTTTGTTCCTCTCATAGAGATGCGTTGACTACACTTGGATGTTCTGATTCTGTCTGGTTTGTTCCATTGATCTGTTGGTTCATTCTTTTGCTAAAAGTACACTACTTGATTAGGGTAATATCAATATTACAGTTTTGTTCTTCAGTATTATGTTGACTATTTTTGGGTCTTCTCTCTCACCCTGTGCACTTTAGAATCTTCTTGTGTACATCCACAAAACAGCATGCTGGGATTTTGATTGGGATGGAATTGAATCTAATTAATTGCAAGGAATGGACATCCCAACAATATTATGTCTTCTAACATGATCATAGAATATTTCTCTCCCCATTTTATTTCTTTCATCAGAATTTTATAGTTTTCCTCATACAGATCTTGTTCGTGTTTTGTTGGATTTATAACTAAGTATTTCCTTTTTGTGGATGCAAGAGTAAATTATGTTTCTAATTGCAAAGTCCACTTGTCCATTGTTGGTAAATAGGAAAGCAATTGTACATTAACTTCTGTGTCCTGCAACCTTGCTATAATTGCTTATTAATTTCAGGACATTTTTGTCAATTCTTGTAGATTTTTACATAGACAATCATGTCACTTGTGAACCAAGACAGTTTTATTTCTTCTTTCCTATTCTGTGTACCTTTCAGCACATTAGCTAGTCCTTCCAAAACAGTGTCAAAAAGAGAGGCTATTGTTGGTCAGCTTTCCTTTACTGTGGCAAATACCTGACGTCATCACCTTAAAAGGAAGAGATATGCATTTTGTCTCAGAGTCTTAGAGGTCTCAGTAAATGGCCTCTTGGCCCTATTGCTTTGGGTCTGTGGAGTCACAGTACAATATGGCAGAAGCTAGTGGCAGAGAAACTGGGGAGTGGGGGGAGAGCTGAGGTCCCAACATCCTCGTCAGGGGCCTGCCCCCATGACCTAACTTTTACTAGACCTCAGCTTCTAAAGGTCACACCATCTCCCAGTGGTCCAGGCTGGGCACGGGTCTCCAACACCAGGCCCTTTGGGGGACATTGCAGTCCAGATCCAGGCTACAGAAGAGGCGTTCCTTACCCGCTCCTAATCTTAGTGGAAGAGCTTTGAATTTACTGCCATTACTATGATGTTAATTGTATGGATTTTTGTATATATTCATTATCAAATTAAGGAAGTTTACCTTTGCTCCTGGTTTGGTGAAAGGTTTTATTCATGTTGGATTTTGGCAAATATTTTTCAGCATCCATTACTATGGCTGCATGACTTTTCTGTTTTAACATGGATGGATTACACTGATTGATGTTTGAATGTTCAACCACTGTTGCATACTTGGGATAATTTCTACCTGATTGTGGTGTATTATTCTCTTTGTACATTCTCTTTGTTGGGTTTGACTTGACTTGCTAAAACTTTATGGAGGATTTTTTCATCCATATTTAGAGAAGATACTGGTTTATTGTTTTTCTTTCTTGTAATGTCTTTGCCTGGTTTTGGAATCAGGCAGTGTGGCCGCATAGATGAGTGAGGTCTTATTCCACTGCTGCTACCTTCTGAAAGAGATCGTGGGTAAGTGGTTTACATTTCTTCTTTAAATGTCACTTGCACCAGTTGCTTTCTGTTTTAGAAAGTTATTAGTTATTAATTTAGTTTGTGATAGATATGGGCCCATTCAGATTTTCTATTTCTTGTGTGAATTTTGACAAATGATATCTTTCAAAAAATTGGTTCATTTCATCTGGCTTATCAGATTTTGAGGCATAGAGTTGTTCATAGTATGTCTTGACTTTTAATGTTCATAGTCTGTAACTATGTTCTTTCCTTCCTTACTAAGTAATCCAGTATTTTCATAGCCTCTCCTATTGATTTTATTGGATCTTTTTAAAGAACAAGGTTTTGGTTTTATTAATCTATCGATTTCCTCTTTCAGTTTTGTTGCTTTTTGTTTTTAATGTTTTTTTGTTCTTAATTGGATTTAATTTTTAATTGCTTTTCTAGTTTCCTAAGGAGGAAGCTCATACAATTGATTTTTTCCCCATTTTTTAATTTGTTCTACTTTGTTACGTACGACAGCAGAATGCATTTCAATTTGTTGTGCATAAATAGAACACAATATTTCAATTCTCTGGTTGTACACAATGTAGAGTCTAGGGTAATGATGTCTGTCTCGTCTTTCCTGCCCCCATGTCTTCCCCCTCCCCACTCCTCCCCTTAACCCAGTCCAAAGTTCCTCCATTCCCCCCATCTCCCCATTATGACTTAGCATCCACTTATCAGAGAACATTCGGATTTTGGTATTTGCTTATTTCACTTAACATACTATTCTTCAACTCCATCCATTTACCTGCAAATGCCATAATTTTTCTTATGTTTTAAGGCTGAGTACTGTTCCATTGTGTATATACACCACAGTTTCTTTATCCATTCATCTACTGAAGGGCATCTAAGTTGTTTCCACAGTTTAGCTATTGTGAATTGAGCTGTTGTGAACATTGATGTGGCTGTGTCACTATAGTATGCTGATTTTAAGTCCTTTGGTAATAGACTGAGGAGCGGGATAGCTGGGTTAAATGGTGGTTCCATTCCAAGTTTTCTAAGCAATCTCTATACTGCTTTCCAAAGTGGTTGCTCCAATTTGTAGTCCCACCAGTAGTGTATGAGTGTGCCTTTGTCCCCACATCCTCGCCAACACTTATTTTTGCTTGTGTTCTTCATGATTGCCATTGTGACTGGAGTGAGATGAAATCTTAGTTTTGATTTGCATTTCTCTAATTATTAGAGTAGTTGAACATTTTTTCATATATTTGTTGATTGCTTGTATATATATGTGTGTGTGTGTGTGTGTGTGTGTGTGTGTGTGTTGCTTGAGAAGTGACAGTTGATTTTAGATCTTCCTTCTGGCTTCCATGCATCTCCCAGATTTTCATACATTGTGTTCTCATTTTATTTTTAAAATATTTTAAATTTAAATGTCTCTTGCGATTTCTTCGTTAACCCCATGCTATTCTGAAGTATGTTGTTTGATCTCAGTGTATTTTTGGATTTTCCAGGTAGCCACCTGAGAGTTGAAGGGACACCCACATAGGCATATGTCATATGTGTATTATATATGCCTGTGTGTGGGGGTTGTTCCATATCTCTGTCCATGTGTCTCTCTATTTTACATTGTTGTCGGAGAACACACACTCTGTGGTTTCTGTTCTTTAAATTTAGTGCCGCGACCCCTCGCCGGCAAGGGAAAACACGACACAGGATTCTTCTTTCAGCAGTTTATTCAGGCCTTGAGTCATGTATCATCTTCTAGTGACCCCTCGCCGAGCGCCCAAGCACAGCCTAATAAAGCCTCCAGCATACCAATCTTAAGCTGCCACGTGGACCTTTCTCATAGGGTGGTAAGGGATTGCGTGCCAATTCTCCATATTAGGAGTTGTTTATCACAGGCCACAGTGGAAGCCGGCGCCATCTTCTAATGGCGGCCACGGTCTAATTAGAACGGCTCACCACAGTTCCCCCTTCTGTTTTATAAAACAATGCAGGCGAAAGTAGAGGTCCTATCCCACTGTGCAGAAGTGGCTGCAATGTATGGTTCAGTCCTAAGGAGGGCCCTTCCCTAGACCTGGTCCCATATCAGCCGACGCCTTTTTTCGTAGGGCGGGGCGTGGACGTCAAACCCGCATGCAATAGGACATGCTTTCCTTGAGGTCCGTTGAGGGATCACTCAAGTGCAGTGCCTTGCCTCGCATCCTGCATCGTGA
>NW_026000037.1:1513878-1561558 GCF_001458135.2 Marmota marmota marmota
GCCCATAATGTCTCCAAAGATATAATGAAAGTGAAAGTACAAAAATCCCCGCTCTCTCCTTATTTACAGGGGAGCGTCCTTTTTTCCGCTCTCTCTTTATTTACAGAGAGAGCGCCCCGCTATTTGCTTGCGGATTCCCACTTTACCTGGGAACTTACCGGTGCACCACCCTGACTGCTGAAAGTTCTGGATCCTGGGTTCGAGGAATATAATTCCCCGTCCGGGCCACCAATTGCCGTGACCCCTCGCCGGCAAGGGAAAACACGACACAGGATTCTTCTTTCAGCAGTTTATTCAGGCCTTGATTCATGTATCATCTTCTAGTGACCCCTCGCCGAGCGCCCAAGCACAGCCTAATAAAGCCTCCAGCATACCAATCTTAAGCTGCCGCGTGGACCTTTCTCATAGGGTGGTAAGGGATTGCGTGCCAATTCTCCATATTAGGAGTTGTTTATCACAGGCCACAGTGGAAGCCGGCGCCATCTTCTAATGGCGGCCACGGTCTAATTAGAACGGCTCACCACAATTTAGGTGTGTTTTGTGGCCTTACAATCTTGTGGTCTGTCTTGGCAAATGTCCTGTTTGTACTTGAGAATAATGTGTATTCTGCTGTCATTGGATGAAGTAAACCTGCTATACCAGTTGATTGATAATAGTGTGGAACTCAACCATGTCCATTCTTACAGTTTTGTGTTCCATCAATGACTGCTGATGATAAAGGAGCACTGGAGTCTGCTTCTCCTCATATTTCTGTTAGTTCTGCCTCACATAGTTTTATGCTGTACTGTTAGGCACATGTATGCTGAGGATTATGATGTCTGCTTGGAGCATTGGCCCTCTTAATAGCATGTAAGTTCTTTATCTCTAATGACTTTCTTTGCTCTGAAGACTGCTGTGTCTGAAATTGATACAGCTACTCCCTTTTTCTTTTGATTAGCATAGTATTTTTTTTCTTCATCCATTTGGTTTAAATATATATATATATATGTATATATGTATCTTTAAATAATTACACATTTGTGCAACATAATGGCAGGGATAGATTTTGAGAAATGCATTGCTGGGTAATTTAGTCATTGTGTAAACATCGTGGAGTGGACTTCTGTAGATAGGTGGTGTTGGTTTTCACTTGACATGAATCCTGGTGCAGTGAAGAGCTGCACTAAGCACGAGGTGTGTGGAGGCTGCTGCTTCCCAGCGGGATTTCAGCACCAGAGGAGCTCTCTAAACAATGATGGCCAAGCGCAGTCACAGGAACTAGGAACACGGGTGTTTGTCATTACCTAGTAGTATATACGCATAAGATCCCACGTGCTCTGCCTTCATACTCCTGGCAGCTCAGTCGGCTTGTCCACAAGTACATAAAGATCATTGACTGAAATGTCCTTATGCAGTGCATGACGTTTTAAATTGTCTGTGTAAATGGGTTTCTTGTATCAACATTTAGTTGGGTTTTGTTGGATCTAGTCTAACAGTCTTTTTCTTTTTTTTATTCTAATTTGTTATACATTGCCGCAGTCTGGCTGGGCACAAAATCACGAGCCACCACACACCTTGTGGATTCAAACAGCAACTCTTTATTCCCGAACTCACACCGGCACTCTACAAACACGTTCTGGGGAAATCCACGTTCTCTGCCCAATTCACGTTCTGGGCGAAATCCCAAATACTCTCTGAATCCCGCGAGAACTCAACGGGAACTCAAGGAGCGGGCATGCCTGAGGCAGCAGGATACACCCTATTCCCAGCAGGGTACACCTTAAACCTGGAACTGCCCTAAACCCAGATTGTCCTAAACCCTAAACCAGGAACGCCCTAAACCTGGAAAGCCCTAAACCCGGAACGCCCTAAACCGCCCTGGTCTTTGAGCAAGGTCACCTTACATGCAATGTAGCTGCAAGTGACCTGGGTCATGCCATGCGTCATACCTACTTGGCAATGGCTTCAGCAATACATGATGGCAGAATGCAATTTATTTCACATTACACATAGAGAGTACAGTTGAATTTCAAGTCACTGATTGTACACAATATTTTCACACCATTCGTGTCTTCATACATGTGCTTAGGGTAATGATGTCTAACTCATTCCACCATCATTCCTACCCCCTTGCCCCTCCCTTCCCCTCCCTCCCCTTTGCCCTATCTAAAGCTCCTCCATTCCTCCCATGCTCCCCCTCCATTACCATTATGAGTCAGCCTCCTCATATCAAAGAAAACATTCAGCCTTTGGTTTTGGGGGATTGGCTAACTTCACTTAGCATTATCTTCTACAGCTCCATCCATTCACCTGCAAATGCCATGGTTTTATTCTCTTTTAATGCTGAGCCATTTTAGACAATTGATTTTTGAAGTTATTACTGATAACGTTTGATTAACATCTACTATATTTGTTACTGTTTTCTATTCATTGCCCTTATTCCTAGTTCCTATTTTTGTTTTCTCTTTTTTTCTTTCTTTTGTGGTTAGTGAAACTGCATTACATTTTTTTCTCCTTTTTTAGCGTTTCAGTTATACCTTTTTTAAACATTATTTTAGAGATTGTCATGTAGTTTGGAATATAATATACAGCTAATCCAAGTGAGCTTTCAAATAACAGTTTAGCATTTTACAGATAGTGTGAACATTTTGTCTTCTGTCCCTCATCTTGGGCTTCACTTGTTTCTCTTACATATAAGCATATATAATTGAACAATCATTAGTAGTATTATCTGTTAGAGCAGTTAAGAATAAGAAAAGTAAAGGTTTTGGGCTGAGGTTGTGTCTCAGTGATAGTACCTAGCATGTGTGAGACCCTGTGTTTGATTTTAAGCACCAAAAAACTGGGATTAGAGAAAGAAGTGTTTTTATTTACTTTCACTTCCTCTCTCTGACACTTTTCCTTTCCTTATTGGTATTCAAGTTTCTAACTCTTTTTTTCTTGCAATGCAAGCCTGCAGGAACAAATCCCCCCAAATTCTGTCTTTTTTTTATATCTCCTTCACTATTGAAGAAGAATGATTTCATGGAGTATAGAATTCTAGGTTATTGGAATTTTTGCTCTCAACACTTTAAATATTTCTTTTCACTCTCTTCTTGCTGGCATGGATGATAGAAGAAAAGTTTGATGTAATTCTTTGCTTTCTTCTTATATAGGTAAGGTATTTAAAATTTTTGGCTTCTTTTGGGATTGTTTTTCCACCATCCTTGGTGTTCTCTGAGCTTCTTGTGTATGCTTTGGTGTCTGATATGAATTTGAGTAAATTCTCAGTCATAATTGGTCTCATATTTCTTCTTTTCTCCATTTCTTCTCCTTCTGGTATTTCTATTACACATACTGTGTTAGTCATCTTTTCATTGCTGTGACAAAATACCTGAGAAAATTAACTTAGAGGAGGACAGACTTATTTTGGCTCATGTTTTTAGAGGTAGCAAAGCTGCTTAGTGCATGGCAGCCGGGAATGAAGGGTAGGAGTGGGAGAGAAAAAGGGAAAGAGAAAGAAAGAGCCAAGGACAAAATATAGTCCCTCAAATCATGTTCACAAGGATCTACTCCCTTCAACTAGGTCCCACCTCATTCAGTTTCCCTACCTCTAGGTAGTCCATTCAGCAGTCACTCCATCTGTGCTTTACTCCATGATGACTCAGTCACTCCCCAGTCAGTGCATTACTCCATTGATGTCCTATCACAGCCCCCCTTGAACATCACTGCACTGGGGACTAAGCCTTCAGCACATGAACCTTTGGAGTACATGCAAGATCCACATCTTAATACGTATTTATACCTTTTGCATTTATTCCACAGTTTTTAAACATCCCTTCCTTCCTTCCTCTCTCTCTCCCTCCCCATCTCTCCCTCCCTCCCTTTCTTTTGTCTCTGTTCTCTTTGCTTTTCACTTTTTTCAGGATTCTCTTGATACATCCTCAAACTCCGTGATTCCTTCCTCAGTGGTATCGAGTCTACACAGCCCATCTACACAGCGCTCGCTGCCCTCAGTGTTTCTGACCCTGACAGTGCCTCTTGGTCCCTCGGGATTCACCTTTGTCTGGTTACCTTGCGCAGCTCTTGTTGCAGTGGGCCTCATCCAGCTGAGCCCTGGGCGTGTGTCTGGTTCTGGTGCTCACTCTCTTCTCCAGAGTGTTCTTTCTTTCTGCATTTTAGTAAGCCTTGTGAGGTTTTCTCCCCTCCCCCCTCCCCGCATTGTTATTAGTGCATTGTAGTTGCACATAATGATGGCATTTGTTGTGTGGTGTAACAATATATTTAGCCAATATCACTCCCCAACACTTTCCCCTTCCTCCCCTCTTCCCACCTTCTAATCCCTTTCCTCTGCTCTACCAATCTCCCTTTGATTTTCATGAAATCCCAACCCCTACCTTTCCTTTCCTTTTTCCTCTCTAGCTTCCACAAATGATAAAACACATTGACCCTTGACCTTCTGAATTTGGCTTATTTCACTTAACATAATGGTCTCAATTTTCAAATCATTTTCCTGCAAATGACATAATTTCATTTTTTCTTTATGGATGAATAAAACCCCATTGTGTATGTGAACCTCATGTTCTTTATCCTGTTGATGGATATATAGGCTGGTTCCCCAGTTAGGCTATTATGAATTATGCTGCCATAAACATAGGTATGCAGTTACCAGTAGTATAGTGACTTTAATTCTTTATTAAATACCGAGGAGTGGTATTGCTGGATCATATAGTGGTTCTATGCCTAGTCTTTTGAGGAATCCTGTAATTTTTTTCTCAATAGCCAGAAACTTGTATAAACTGGCCTTTGGTGATGCAGTGGTAGGGTGTCAGCGGGAGCATAGTGTTTTATCATCCTCTGATTATGCTTCAGTGTTTTTTGGAGCCTAAGAGACTGGACCATCAACAACTTTGTCAGTTTTTTTCTTCCAGCCAGGTACAGTGGCCCACACCTGCAATCCCAGCAACTTTGAGACAGGGGGATCCTGAGTTCAAAGCCAGCCTCAGCAATATCGAGGCACTAAGCGACTCAGAGAGACCCCTGTCTCTAAATAAAATACAAAATAGGGCTGGGCATGTGGCTCAGTGATGGAGTGCCCCTGAGTTCTACTCCTGGGACCCCAAAGGAAAAAGAAAAAAGTTTATTTTTCTAGTTGAAGGAGGAACAATGTGGCTAGAGCCGATTGGAGCTTGGTATTTTCCTTCTTCTGGGTCAGTTAAGCTGTGATAATACCCCCAGGGCAGGTTGGGCCCTGGCTGACTGGCTTCTCCCAGAGTCAGATCTTGCTAAGAGGAGTAGAGGACAGTGGCTCCTGTTTGCATTGCACAGTCCTCCCAGTTGGTGCTAGAATCTAAAGATAGCTGGGTGCTGCTCTGCTTTGACTCACTGTCTTGTTAAGTGGCATTTAAAGTCACTTAAGGGGAAACAGGGTATTTCATGAAGTCAAATGTTTTTCTTATCTGAAGTGAAATGTTAACAGTAAACACTTGTCTATAGTCACTTTTTTTTCCTTTCCCATTTTATTAGGCTGCTTCTTTAAAGGATAAGTGGGGATTGGGTTATAAACCAAGTTATAGCCGATCAAAAAGCATTTCTGCCTCTGGAAGACCACCTCTCAAGCGAATGGAAAGAACAAGGTATTATGTATTTCAACCAGTGAAACAAATAATAAAATCACTGAGTCTATTACAAAGATTCACTGCTTCCCCCCCACCCACCCCCGTATTCTAATTGGAGAAATTACAAAACTAACATAATATAAATGGATCTCATTGGTAAAATAGCAGTCATCCTGGTTATGGTCTTATTTCATTTATTTGAGGAGTTCCTCTGTCACACACCACAGTGCAGTGATGCTTTTCAGTAATGAAGTGCTCCGCCGTTTTAACAAGTCCTATGTGCAAACTTAGACTGTCCAGAGAATGGGAATGTGCACACTAGCCGCTGCTGCTCTCTGTCGGGATAAGAAACGTACAGCTGCACATCTGTTCAGCATGTGAAGAAATGGAAATTGAATCTATTGAATTAAATACTGCTTCGATACTAAATCACTATGAAAATAAGAATGATACATCCTTTTTATGGTTTGATTTTAGATAATCTTGAGTTAATCAACACGTTGAGTTGTTTTCACAGGATGATAAAGGTTAAGAAATGGAATGCCAGTAGTTCAGTCCTTTAATAAAGCAAATATTTAGAACTAGAATGTTAATATCATTAATCAGACTTTTATGAAATCCAAGAATTTTTTCGAGAATGTTAGTGTTTTATGATTTATATTTTACTTACAGTTCTCGAGTAGGAGAAGCTGAAGAGCTCCCAGAAATCCGAGTGGATGCAGCATCTCCTGGGCCCAGAGTAACTTTTAACATCCAGGATACAGTAAGAGAGATTATATTTGTTAGAAACATACATTGCTGAATAGTTTCTACAAATTGTAAAATGGCAGTACTAATGCAGTTTCAAGATACTGATTCTTGCCTGATGTGAAATGAAGATGGTATTGGGTGAAGTGTCTGGCTGTATGAGCTGAGAGTCACACTGTGGGCCTTAGAGTTTTACCTGCACAGTGAAGAGTCCTAACTGCTTGCTCTGAGACAGAAAGGCTTTTGTTGAATATTTTTTCTCGCAAACAAGAATTCACATTGAACTATGTGTTTTACACAATTGTGATGTATTTGTGTGCAGTACTTATTTATGTATTCAAAATGTGTATATAGGTGGTGGCAGAAACCAGAGGGGCAGTCGGCTTCAGAGATGCATTGTAATTTCATAGCATGTTAAATTTTATGTTAAATTTTTTTATATTTTTTGTGTATTTGTTTACTTTTAAACCATTGTTTCTTGTTCACAATTTTTTTTACTTTTTTCTTATTATTTTAACTAAGTTGAAAAATACAGTGTGGGGAAGTACGCCACAGTCCAGCTCTCCTGGGGAAGGGTATTTTCAGGTACTTATTCAGATCAACATAAATTTTGCTTCAAAACTAATCAACCACCCTGAAAATCTGCTTTCAAAATGTCTTCCTTTCATTTCACGCTAAACTCAGACCTCAGAAATTTTCTATTTTACATAAAATTGTTTTGAATTTTTTATCATGTATATATCTCATAAGCTCTTGCATACATATACTTTAGTTTTGTTCTTCTATATAGTTTAATATTGTTTTGATCTTCAAAATTAAAAAAACTAAAATCAGTTTATCAAATCAATTCAGTCAAATCATAAACACAGAACTGCAGTTTATTAGTTATTTGCTAATCCTGAAGAAAATCTCTTTCACTTACATTCAACTACAAAGTGAATGTGTGTTTTTTTAAAAAAAGAAAACTTTAATAGTTCAAACTAAAATCAACTCTAACTCAGGGCAACAAAATAATCATCAAATGACATTTCTTTTGAATGACTGATATACAAGTATTTATAAAATGATCCATTTAAAAATTTATTCTCATGTTCGATACAGTGTGAAAATAGGTGCTACACAATCATTCAAAAATGTAACATTTTTATAATTCAGTATTTTCCTAAAATATATCACAAAACTAAAAATGAAAGATGTAATATACCAGGTATATAAGTCTTCTTCTAGAATTTTTCTTTAAAATTACTTTAAAAAGTTGGCATTTATTCCAAATATATTTTGTTTTCATTTCCTTCCTCTCTCAAGCTCGGAGTTTCAACATATATCCCATAGTTATACTAAATTCAGTCAAATTGGATTTTGTTTTAGAACTATAATTGTACTATAGTAAGCTTGATGAATATTTCCTATATTCTAAAAAACTAAAAGCTTGAAAACAAATCATTTATGTGAATTAAATGAATCCAACAGGTTATTCTATTTTTAAATTTTTTTCTTTTTTAATGTATTTTTTTAGTTGTTAATAGACCTTTATCTTTTTTATATGTGGTGCGGAGAATCAAACACAGGGCCTCACACATGCTGGGCAAGTGCTCTACCACTGAGTCACAACCCCAGCCCTTTTTTTTTTTTTTTTTTTTTTTTGGTTACTTTGCCATGCTGGGTATCCAACCTAAGGCCTCATGTTTGCTAAACAACTGCTGTATCGCTGAGGTACATACCAGCCCTAACTGTGTGCTTCTTGAAGGCCTTAATACTTGAAATGATTCATCCTGTTTTTCAATAACAGTGTATACTCTGCTTGTAAAAAATATGGAAAATCATAAATTAGATGATATTATAAGATTAGGTATTAGATTTGCTAATTATAAATTGGGAAGTAATTAAGGTATAGCTACATATAAATACAAATAACAGATTGTTTTCTACATAAACTTACCCTAGTTTTAAAAGTTGAAAGATAATTCCAACAAACACAAACCTGATGTATTTGTTTACTTGACAACATATTTATTTTATAAAGTGAAGAACACCTGGTCTTTGCAGATATTTGACATTTTCATTGTAGGATTGCATTATGAATTTTCTTTAGGTAATTTGCTCTTAAAAACTACTGAAAGCTAATTTTTAGGAACAAGTAACACCACCTTGCACATTACACTTTAAAGAGGCTGATCATTCTTAAATGATGCTCAGCTCTCTGAGGCTGGGAATCAAAATTGAGTCATAGGAAGTATTGTTGGTTTTGTTGACTCACTTAAAAACAGTGGCCTCCAAATAAAATTCTGGGTTAGAGACATGGTGTTTATACAGACTACAACGTTAAAATACAGCATCCTGAAGTTGGGTTCAGGTACATGTTTTAATATTCAACTCTGTATGTGCCTTTCCTCAGCCTATGAGGGGCTTGTTGTTTAGAGACCCTCAGAGAGCTCACAAGCATGAGGGACCAGAGTGACGCTGTGTCTGCATGTTCTTCTTACTAATTGAGCTTGCCATTCTGATTTTTGGTCGATCATGTTTCTTTTGTGTCCATGTGTTTAACTTCTGCTTTTAAAGAAATCCAGTGTTACTAATCAATGCAATGTATTCCTGTAAAGTGAAACTTCACTCAAATTTTTAAAGTGCTGGTGGCATGACTTTCTGTGGTTTGACCCACTTTCTTCCTTTGTGTGCCATTTCTTGTGTTCATAAATCTGACCTTTTTTTCAGTTGAGTGAGGATATTGAGGAAATAAAAATGTTTAAAAATGTTTTTTCTTGTTGTAATTAAAAATGGGCTTGAAATATGATTTTTTTTTTATAATCAGTTTCCAGAAGAGACAGAACTGGACCTTTTGTCAGTAACTATTGAAGGTCCATCTCACTACTCATCAAACAGTGAAGGGTCCTGTTCCGTGTTCAATTCTCCCAAAACTCCAGGAGGCTTTCCAGCAAGCATTCCTTTCCAACCTGAAGAGGGTCGACGAGATGACAGCTTGTCTTCTACCAGTGAAGACTCAGAGAAGGATGAAAAGGATGAAGACCGGGAGAGGGAAAGGTTTTATATTTACCGAAAACCCTCGTGAGTAGCCTTTTAAAAATCCTTAGGTGGTGTTCCAGATTTCAGAACTAAATTTTTAATTTAAATAGGTTTATTTAAATTTTAATATTTTCCAAGATAAATCCTATCAGGAAAATGGTAGTAAAGATGTGGTTATGAGTTAAAGGAGAAGGCTGTATTTCTCCTGACCTTAGAGAGTAACAAATTGCAGGGAGAGGTACTATAAATATAGTACAGTATAGTATAGTATAGAAAAGAAACGTAGTAAAGGGGAAATGTTTAGCAATGGATGAAAGATTCAGCCAATTCTTGGAAGAAAGAAATAAGCTGAGATGATGAGCATGTATGACCACCACTCAAATGAGGTGGTAACAGTAACAGTAAAAGTTTGAAGTGGCAGTAATAATGGGAAATTACTAGGCACAAGAGGAATATAGTTAAAAGTTGGTCTATTAGGGGATGTCTGCATTCTTCAATCTTGACAATTCTGAGCCTTGTGAATCCTTTCCTCCTTTTCCTTGACTGAAACCACTAACTCTTAAATCTCTTTTATCAATATATTTTGGTTTATTTCCTTATCTTTCTGTAATACATCCTCAAATTGCTTCTAAGAAAAGTTGTAATACAGATCTACTTTCTTCATCTTTTATATCTAAAATTACTGCTAATTCTTGTATTTGATTGATTATTGGGTTCAGTGCAGAATTCTAGTTTGACTATTATTATTTTTAAAAAATTTTTAATACATATTTTTAGTTGTTGATGGACCTTTATTTTATTCATTCATTTATATGTGGTGCTGAAACTTGAACCCAGTGTCTCACACATGCTAGACAAGTGCTCTACCACTGAGAAGGCCCAAGGCTATAGGAGCCCGCCTGTACCAGGCAGCTGAAACAGCAAGAGGCCAGGACAGCACTGGCTGCAAAGGAAGCTGCTAGTCAGCAGGGAGCAGGCTTCACTTATGCAGCGAGTGAGCAAGCTCTGGAGATCAGCTGTGCAACACAGTGCCCACAGATATCACTAAGTGTTCTTACCAATATAACTTTCTAAAGACATCAAATTTGTAACATCCTGATTTTTAGCATTCTAAATATGAGTGCAGACTAAGAGAGACATGATTATTTTTAAATCTAATAAGAAATATCTATATTAACAATAAGAAAGGAGTACATGTTATTCATGTAAACAAATTCACCTAGTCTGGTCCCAAAAGCTGCCACTTAATAATAATTATATTTACATATTAAGTTAGATAAATTCCTCTTAATGGCCATCATTTCTATGTATTCATTATTCCATGGGGAAATTATCTTCCCAGTTCAAATTCACTCTGGATAGAGTTTGAAGAATAAGCAGATCTCCTTCTATCAGATGCTTAGGATAAACTACAGTATATTGTCAAATTGTCACCAGATGTGACAAATGTGTGTATACACACATATGTGTATATTGCATACACACACACATACACTCAAGCGGGATGAGAATATTTGGATGTATAAGAAAGAAATAAAAGGGCTTGGGGTTGTGGCTCAGAATCTTGAATCCATTCTGAGTTGACTTTTTGTATGGTACAGCTTACGGGTATACCTAGTGCCTCACACATGCACCAGTTCAGATTACACATGTGGATATCCATTTTTTTCCCCAACAACATTTTTGGTACTGGGGATTGAACCCAGGGACACGTAACCACTCAGCCATATCTCCAGCCCTTTTTATTTTTTAATTTTGAGACAGGAAGAACATTTGGCATTATTTTTTTTCGAGTTTTCTGTCTTTTATTAAAAGCAGGAAAGTAGCATTTAAATTTTATCATTGAGAAAATAAAGACTCCCAAATATAGTTCAGACACTGTAATAAAATCATTAATAACAGGGATTATGCCTGTGTCCTTGTCACCTAGCACATTGCCTGGCATGTCATAGTTACTCAGCACCTATTGAATAAAAAGCGTCTCCTTCAAACTAGGAAAAAAGGTTCAGTTAGTACGTCTGGTTGAGTAATTTGTGTGAATTTATAAAATATTGAAATTATTTATGTACTATAGCTTAACATACTGGAAAGTGGTTTATTAAAAAGAATTCCCATTTTACTACAATGTAATGATCAGATTTCTTTTTCTCTAGACACACTTCTCGTAAAAAAGCAACAGGCTTTGCTGCTGTTCATCAGTTATTTACGGAACGCTGGCCAACAACACCAGTCAACCGAAGTCTTAGTGGCACAGCTACTGAAAGAAATATTGATTTTGAACTTGATATACGGGTTGAAATTGATAGTGGAAAATGTGTACTCCACCCAACCACCCTTCTACAAGAACATGATGACATAAGTTTGAGAAGGTAAGAAGCTGATTGAAAGAGGTACATATGACTTCATGTGTTAGAAAATCTATTCACATATCACTGAATTACACCCACCTTTTCCCCCAGTCTCAAAATGCAGATTTTAAAAGTAGGTGATCATAATTGTAGAGGCCAAGTGATTATTTGCATAACATATAATTTAAAAAAATTAAATGCATAGTATTTTCTGGCAACTGGAAGTGAATGTCTGATTTAGAGTCTGGCAAATCTGTTAATTAAAATAGTTGTACCTTTATGATTCTTCTTTAAATAAGCATGAATTTTTTAGTGTCTGTCCTTGTACTGTGTATATTTCTATTTTAAAGAACAGTTCAACACTGGATTAGTGAGAGTTTTGATGAGTTCATAAGGAAATAAGAAAGACTGGAAAACAGTTGTGCAGTAAGGCCTCATTAGGCTGGACTGAGTTCAGGGTATAACTGTAATTTTACTATTTGCTTCCAGTCATTAACTAATGATGACATAAACAGATTTAACATTAGATTATTTTTTTTTACATTTTTCCCTGATCTAAAAATGAACTATTTAAAAAACAACAACAACAACAAAAAAAAAAAAACAAGAATAGCAGAAGGCTGACAGCTGTCAAAATGGGATAATGGGCATGTGGGATTTCATTATACCATGTTCACTTTTGTAAACTGTCCTGTTTACTGTTTGAAATTTTTCATAAGCAAAACATTTTAAAAGCCTTTTATTATCTAATTAAGCTTTTATAAAAATGAGAGAAAATAGACACTTTTTAAAATTTTTTAATTTTTTTTAATTGTCAATGGACCTTTATTTTATTTATTTATATGTGGTGCTGAAAATCAAACCCAGTGCCTTACACATGCTAAGTAAGCACTGTACCACGGAGCTACAACCTCAGCCCAGCCCAAAATAGACTTTAAACAGTTAAAATCTGTTACAGATGTAATAGTAATTATAAAAAGAATGACTTTTTTATTGGGATAAACTAATCCATAATTAGCTTTCAGCCTATATAAATATGGGCAGTGTCGTTTGGTTCAGCCTGATGTGTTCAAATGAAACAGCTGTGACCCTAGGAAAGAAGTCACTACCCCCTGTGGCTATGGAATGAGCATACTTTTGCTTCTTAAATGGAGGATAGCATTTTATTTTCTATTTGACAAAAGAGGAGGAGATAAATGTGTCCTTTTTTAAAAAGATAAAACATTTTTTTCCCACATAGGAGTTACGATCGAAGTTCCAGGAGCTTAGATCAGGATTCTCCTTCAAAAAAGAAGAAATTTCAAACTAATTATGCTTCCACCACCCATCTAATGACTGGCAAGAAAGTGCCATCCTCTCTGCAGACCAAGCCCAGTGACTTGGAAACAACAGTGTTCTACATTCCTGGAGTTGATGTGAAGGTAAAAACCTAGATGTTTAGGACAAGAGATCAAAGTGGATGACAGTGGTACTTTTTTTCTATTATTTATATTCTTCTTTTTCTCTGGATATTAATGAGACTTTCTGACTTTTTTTTTTTTTTTTTTTTTTTTTGCTTAAAATGTATTCTGTCCATAAGAGCATCTAAGTTATAGGCTTCATCTCTACAGCTTTTTCCATGAAAATTTGGCAGAGAGAAGTTAGTTATCTTTTTTTAAATATCAGTATCATATCATACTTGCTAAACCTTGCCTAGTGCAACTTTATTGAGCAACTATTTTTTTAGATTCTAGAATTATATAACTGTAGTTTACTAGACTGAAAAGAACTTCTAACGATCTAATCTTTCCAGTTTTAAAAATAAAAGGCATATAGTCTTTCCAGGATTGCAGATCTCACATGTAAAAGCTAGAACTGCGTTTTTGGACTCCTGAGCCAGTGTTCTTTCTACTACCTTTTTATATTTCATGGGTTTTCCTCATCTGATACTGTTTCAATTTTGAAAGTGTATCTTTTTTCAATACAGTTGCACTACAATTCTAAGACGCTAAAGACTGAATCACCTAATGCTTCCAGAGGGTCTTCCTTGCCAAGAACACTCTCCAAAGAGTCCAAGCTGTATGGTATGAAAGATAGCGCGACATCTCCTCCTTCTCCTCCTTTACCTTGCACTGTCCAGAGCAAGACTAACACCTTACTTCCTCCCCAACCCCCACCTCTCCCCTCAGGTATTTAGAATATACTCTACTTTTTAATCATTTTTTTCTTAATTTTCAGTCATCCTACTTGCTCTGTTGAGACTTTCAAATTCACATTTAAGGAAAAGAACATAGACTTGTAAATAATGACTGTGCAAAATTCACAGATAGAAATCTGGGCCAACTATTTGTGGCTGTTTCTCAAATTTGATGTTACTTTAGAACATCAGTTTTAATCTTGAGGTAGTTCAATAGCTCAAATTTTTGTTCAGTATATATTTAGGAAAGAGTGGTTCTGTGTAGTTCAGATTTGGGAGATCTGGTAAGTTATCAAACAAATAATTTAAGACAATTTGATTTAACTGCATTTATCAGTTATCTGTTATGAGATAACAGATTACCCCAAATTTAGTGATTTTATAATCTCAAACACAGTTTCTATTGATGAGCAATGCCACCCAGTTTGGCTTGGCGGATCTGACATGTGGTCTTCCATAAGGTTGGAGTCAAGATGTTGTCCAGGCCTGCAGTCACCTGAATGGGGTCTAGGGCTGGAGAATCTGCTCCCATTATGTTCCAGTCATGTGGCAGCTAATAGGCACCTTGATTCCACGCCTTGAGGCCTTTCTCCTGGCTGCTGAGTGTCTATAAGACGTTGCAGTTAATCTCCCTCAAAAAAAAATGATCCAGAAGAGAGCAGGGCTCAGTGTGCAATATCTTTTATGGTGTGGCCTCAAAAACCGTACAACATCACTTTTGCAATCTTACTGATGAGACAGATCATTAGCCAGGGAACAAGGGTATGAACGCTGGGAGCAGGGATAGTTGCGTATCATCCTGGAGTCTGCCTACCACATAGCACACGAATGATACCTTAGATCCATGGTAAAATTTCCAAAAGAGGGACTACCAAACATTTGTCACTGGGAAGACAACTCGATATATGAACCTTTTACAAGTCAGTAAAGAATCATGATGACAATGCCTAATATTTTTATATCACTTTTCAGTTGCCAAGTCTCATCTGTATTCATTGCAAATATTAGAATCCTGTTTTATAAATGAGGAAATTTAAGGCTTGGGTTGTGAACATCTGTTCTAAATTAACACAGCTAGTAAATGTTTGTAGTGGAAACCTAAGCTAAGTCTTTATTAGATATTCCTACTCATTCTACCGAAGTGGAAGTATTTAGTTAAGGAAGAATGAAAGAAAGATAGCATCATATGTTAAGAAGCTTTATAACTAACTGCATACAGGCTAAGCATAGGAAAGCCTGAAAATAGTGACATTTTTCCTTACTTGCCACTAAATATTGTAAGTCAAGTTTCTCTGTATCTTCTTAAATAGACAAAAGGACTAATACTAACCAAAAACATAGCAAAGTATAAAATTGAAAAATTGAACCAGAATTTGTGACCTAGAGCAAGTAAGAATAACCATTGTGTTGTGCATCATTAATGATCATTGTATTCTAACATTAATGCATCATTTCCATCAACCTGCTATTTTTATTGTTTTCTTCTATGCTTTTAAATAAGGTACTTTACCTGATTAAACTGTCATAATTCTGCTGTATCACAAAATTCATATCTTTTATTGGAACATTTTATTAAATTTCCTTAAGTGTACCTAATATTTACACATGTTTTAGCCAAAGGAAAAGGAAGTGGAGGAGTAAAAACAGCCAAGCTCTATGCCTGGGTAGCACTTCAATCATTGCCAGAGGAAATGGTTATTAGTCCCTGCTTGTTGGACTTCCTGGAGAAGGCTCTAGAAACAATCCCAATTACACCAATCGAAAGGAATTATACAGGTAAGCACCATCCTTATGTACTCACTTCATTGTTACCTGTGTTTTGGGACCCCATTGCTTAGCAGTGTTTGTTAATGCTATTACATATTACAATACATTCAGTTATAATTAAATAGATAAAAGAATTACAGAGCTGAAAAATTCCCTGAGAGATGATCTGATCCTCATTTCCTTATGAAAATGGTTCAGTCCTGTGAGGTTTTATGATTTCCCCAGGGCCACAGCTAATGGATGACAAGGTCCACAACCTCAGGTTCTACGTTAGAGTGTCCTTGAGGGCAAAGGTATAATAACTATTTCCTTTGTGTACTTTGAGTGGCAGGGGAGTTTCTTTGGGAGACTGAGCAAGAGGTTTGAGGAGGGGAAGATGTATAGAATGGTGAGCTTCAAAAGCAAACGTTCTGGGTATTCTGGCCTCTGAGCTGAGCACTGAATATAAGAGAAAAGAATCTTACAATAGTTTGCTCTTGATCAAATAATAAAACTTAAAACTAAATATTTTAACAGCTGTTAGCTCACAAGATGAAGACATGGGGCATTTTGAAATACCAGATCCTATGGAAGAGTCAACAACATCACTAGTGTCATCCTCAACGTCAGCATACTCTTCCTTCCCTGTGGATGTCGTGGTGTATGTGCGAGTTCAGGTGATAAGCTTCATTTATGGCTTTTCAAAGAAAAATGTTTTCCTTAAGTTTATTTCAACATTATTTCCCTTTGAAGTTTTCTTAGCCATAGGCTTTTGGACCTTTAATAAATTTATGATGGTTTAGAGTTTGCCTGAACTTTGAGAAGTATGTAAAATTTTATGTGTAACTCTACTTTGTTTCTGAAATGTTTCATAGATCATTGGATTTTTCAAATTTAGATCTCATACTTTTGTGGCAAAAATTTAAATACACATTAAAATCCCTTTAAAATATTTTATGCCTTTTTATTGTACACATTTAGTTCTTACCATGTGATACAAACTATTAAGATATAAGGTCACAACAGTACCTCTGTTTGGATTTCTGCTGAATTAGGTCATTTTATTTAATATTTTATTCTAAAACACAGTCCTAGCAAATTTACTCCTTTGGAAGTAAAATTGTTGAGGAGGAGTTGAAAACCTCTAAACCTCTCAGTTTGGTTTATCTCAACTAAAATTTTATAATCAAGCTAAAGAAGAAAAGCAATGCTGAAGGTGATCTGTTCCAGCTGTTTCTTACAATAGCAGTAGGCCAAAAGGTCTTCAGTGTGTAATTCTGGAGGTTTGCACTCACTTTTTTGAAGGTCTGAAGAAAACACATGAGTAAAGAGTTTAGGGTAAATAAAATCTTTGTTACTAATAAAATGGTGGGGTTTTTTTCAAATTTTAATATAAATGAGATTACTTCTTTTTTAAAAGACTGGATTAAGAGCAAGTATAACATAAGGATAAATATTTTCAAGAGTTCTGAATTATGTCGATGTCTAAATATTGCTCAGAGATGACTCTTCCGATATTTAGCTTTTCAAAAAGGACACCATTTTGTGAATATACTTTGGCTCGTGGATCATGTTTCTGAAAAAGTGATGATGTTAAACATAACCCTTGTAAGTGTCAAATGAGTAGACATGATAAGCTTGGTGTGAGTGGACTAGAATGGAATTTGAATGTGACATCTGGAGTCCAACAGGAAACTTTTTAACTATATGGTTCCTGGAAACCTTTTCTGGCTTTTTGCTGCTGGTAGCCCTCGCAGATCAAGTTTAGCTGCTTGCCAGTGTCGAGAGTAGAGTGCATGCTGAAGCTGCCATCCCTGGACTTGGTGTTCTCCTCCAACCGAGGGGAACTGGAGACTTTGGGTACAGCATATCCCACAGAGACCTTGTCCCCCGGGGGCACTGCTCCTCAGAGTGGAACAAAGACTTCTGCTAGCAAAACTGGAATACCAGGTAAGCAAACATTGTTTTATTTCTCTGGTATAAAGCCAAATATGACATTTGAATCAATGTTATAATAGTAATTAACATGTTTTAAATTTTGAAAAGGAGACTATTTAAGAATTAGAATATTTCTAGAAAAAAAAATATATAGTAGACCAAAGTTTTAAGTATACTTCATGTGTTAGTAGAACTTGAGTACCGTTTAGTTTATATTTTTAGCTAAGTAGCAATTAGATAGCATTTTGGTTTTGGTTTAAATGTACACACTATAAGCACTATGATGTGACTAGTATGTCATCACACATTCAAAGTTTGGAAAGTTTTCTTTGATGCCAAGTTAGATTTTAATTTAAGAATAGTCAATGTTACAAATGGAAAATAAGAGACATACTGTTGTTTATAAAGATTTCTTATCATGCTGTGTCAAAATTGTGTTAGGTAACATATTTTTTAAATGGCAAATTGTGTTGTCTGGTTCTTGTTTGTTGTATCAAAAGTGGTTTTTGGGGGTTTTTGTTTTTTTGTGGTGCTGGGAATTGGGCATGGAGGTCCTTGTGCATGTGAGGCAAGCACTTTACTAGCCCCAAAACTTTTGTTTTTAAAATATGACTGATGATTTCCTGATGAGATAGATACACCTCAGTAAAATCTCAGTGCCATTTCTACCCTAAAAATTATGTAGTGGTCACAAATGTAAATGATAAAGAATTTACTGAACATTTTTAAAGCAAGAGACCAGATTGAATGAAAGTTGATAGGAGAATTGAAATATTGTTTACACAGTGGTTCGTAACGGGGTCTGGGATGTTTGGCAGTGTGGGAGGCAATATGAATTTTCTTAGTTACAGCCTTTGACTTGAAGCTAGTGGGGAAGTGGGGTGCTGCTTAAATGCCCTGTAGTGTCACCACAATTCCTCCCTCCCAGAGAGATATCTGGTCTCAAATGTCAGTAATGTCAACATCAAGAAAGCATGCATTAGAGTAAAAAGTATAAAAACCTATTCTCCAGTTTTGAGAACGGCATGAAGACAGGGGAGAGGTGCCACGTCCAGCACGCCGTTAGTTCAGAAACCCGAGGGGTGGTGGGGGATAAAGACAAGACAAACAGACACACCTAGGGAGAAAAAGCCGGGGCCAGGTGGGTGACCAAGCCCTGGTGAAGTTTGACTGACTCTGAGATAGCTCAGCATGTTTATTATATAGTTTCCTCATCAAAAGGTTAATTATGGGAAAGTTTCAGCAAAGCAGGTAATCTGAAGGACGCAGGACTGGCAAGACATTAGGATCATCTTGTTTTGTTCAGAATCCTCTATCCCCTGGACAATGTGCTGAACTCAAGGCCTTGACTGATAGAGCCACACATCTTTGCACGTAGCCACCCCTGGCCACTGTTGCCATAGCAACCGGAACATCCTGGCCTGCACCTTTTGCACAAGTAGCTACCAGTACAGATACAGCCATGGGAGTCAGACAGGCCATGATTTATATCACCAAACTCCACAGAGAGGGAAACAGCTTTCTGATTTTGAAGGAAAAAAAAAACAACAACAACAAACTGGGGGGTCCTGTTTTTTGAGCAGTTATCTTAGGTTCAGAACTTTACCCAAATAGTGTATCAAGCATCAATAGGAAGATGCTTTGTCTCTAGTATTTACCCACAATACTGGGGAAGGGGTTAAAACAAACATTTGTTTTGCTGTGTGAATCTTTGAAAGTTTTTACAACAAATTAAGGAAACTAAACAGTTGATTTCCTAGAAGCAAGGTTTTTGCTATTTGGTCACCCATTAGATTGAAATTCTTCTGCAGTTGTGAGATGTTACAGTGGTAGTGTTGGCTTTTTAAACCATATTTTCATAAATGTAATTACTCTTTATAAAATAATGGGGAAAACAGAATTATTACCAATGAAATGAAAGTAGGAAGTACCAGCCCTTGATCATAGGTTACCTGTGTCTCATCCACTCTCCCACACTGTTGGAAGGATGTTATCTTTTCTCTCAGGCAAAAGTGAGATATGGTTTCTTCTTCTATATTACTCTTTAAAATTTGAAATATCAGAGGCATTTTCCCCAAATACAAAACATTTGTCTCTAAAGTAACTTTAATGGCTAGTTGATATCCCATAATTTTGATGATATGTTTGAGATTCCCTGGGTTTCTTGTTTTACTTGAATTTTAAAAATAATATTTAAATGAACATTTTTGCATAGGAATATTTACAAACAAATTTTTAAAGGGGGAATTTCTGTGTTGGACAGTGTGAACATTTTTTAAGTGATAGGTTTTGCTGTCCAGTAAAACAGATGTGTGAGAATATCAAGCTCACTGTACTATTCCCAAAGCTTTTATCTTTAATCATTGTCAATGTGATGGAGTAAAATGGGATTTTTATTATATTAATTTGCATTATATTGCTTTATTGGCCATGGGGGAGGGGTTTGTAAAATGTGCCAGGTTATTTCTCTTAGAATGTTCACCTTTCTTCGTGACAATGTCATAAGCACTGAAATTATTACAGGAGTATTGTACAGACACACAGTGCCAAGAATGTATAGAGAAAGGACCATGACGCAACAACTCTGTTTATGCCTGCATTTTAGGTTGCTTTAGAAAATAACAAAAATGAAATGCCACCCCTCATTTTATAAAAACATTCAGGAAGGAATGATGATGAGAGTAAATTGTAGGTGTGATGAAATCCTTTCCTTGAAAGGATCTTTACTGAATGTGTGTGCAGGTCAGTGCTAAGAATTATATGTACACACAGAACACAGCTAATTGAGATGGTCCTGCTGAAGGGACAGATAAGAGCCAAGCACACAAGCTCATTTTAGGTGGAAATGTGAAGCAGATATGATTCAGCCAAGCAGAAGGTTGGAGGACTAAACTCTGCAGGTGGAGAGTTACTAGTCCATGATGCAGGAAGGACCTTTGGCAACTTTGGAAAATTGGAAGGAACTCTGGAAAGTCAGAAAGAAGTCTGGTCTGGAGGTGGATTTTGGAGTCATCAACCAAATCATATGGTGTATTGTTTCATATTTTCATGTTTAAAGCATATTTGGAATTATCCTATCCTTCCTTGGTAAATGTCTAAGAGAAAGAGCTTTTTTATTTTCTACCTTTGCATGTCCTGTTCTTAGACCACTGTTAGCTACTAAAATGTGGACTCCAGCTATATGATATGGATTTTTTCCCAGTTTGCTCTCCCTCTGTGCTTAAACTCAACTCTGGGGCTCTTCCATTGCCTCTTTCCAGTGGAGCTAAGAAATAGGAAACTGTATAATCTGCCAGAAACACATGTTAATTGTTGTTTTAAAGATGAACAGAGTAACCCGCCTTGATTTACATTGTAAAGTCAAGGGAAAATATGTCTAAGTCCTCATTTTGTTTTAGGGATTTAAGTCTATTGATATATTAGCGTTTGAAGGTTTCCATTTTATTTTCCTGTCATGTTTGGTATCTTGAAAATAAATAAGTAGCTTTTTAAGATTGTTATGGCTTAAAGACACTTTGGACTTTTCTGTTCACCTTAGGCTCATCAGGATTAGGCAGCCCTCTGGGCCGAAGTCGGCACAGCAGTAGTCAGTCGGATCTGACCAGCTCCAGCAGCAGTTCCTCTGGCTTGAGCTTCACTGCGTGCATGTCCGACTTCTCCCTGTACGTGTTCCATCCGTATGGAGCAGGGAAACAAAAAACTGCTGTTTCTGGCCTCACACCTGGATCAGGAGGATTAGGTAAACTATGCATGTTTGATCTTTTTCAAATTTGTAGCATCTTTTCAAAAGCTTTTTCAGGCTTTTCAAGCTTTCTTTTCATAAATCATAATAATGGATATAAACTAAGATCAGAAGTTTTTTATATTTTATCTATTTGATAATATTAATTTTGTCCCTATTTCACATCTTGTAGAAATATGAAATAAGGAATTTGAGTAAATTAACTATATGTGGATTTTAAATTGAAAATATTTTCTACACAGTACAGTAATCTACTCAGAAATTAGAGCTTATGTGTTATGTTTAAATCTTACCAAATCCACATTTGTACGGGAAACTATATTTTTAATAAAGTAAAAATTTTAAGTGCCTCGGTCATGTTTGTTAATTTAAAATGAGAATTATTAATTAAGTCAATTATTTACTGAAATTAAATTTTAATGACATTTTCAAGTGCAGTCGAAACACTAAAAATGCATAAGATTTTGCCACGATTGCTTCACTTACATTTGGACAGATAATGAAGACACACATTCCATGTCAGTTCCAACTTTTGCCATTGAAGGAGGGGTTTTGAGAGTCCCTCATTCTGTGCGCCTGCTGGGAGGACACTGATGCTCTGCCACAGCCGCTAGCTCATCTAAGTGATTGGGGTTGATGGCATACTGCAGTGTGGGGGATCGGCTTCATCTAGCTGGATGACCTTGTATGTATATAGGTGTGGGGTTTTTTTGTTGTCGTTTTTTAGGGAACGTGGATGAGGAGCCCACTTCAGTCACTGGTCGAAAAGACTCACTCAGTATAAACCTTGAATTTGTGAAAGTGAGTTTGTCTCGAATAAGGCGTTCAGGAGGTGCCTCATTTTTTGAAAGCCAATCTATAAGCAAGTCTACAAGCAAAATGGACACTACGCTAATAAATATATCTGGTATATAGTTTTTTAAAATTTAATTAAGGTATTGTTTTCCAGAATTAATAGTGACCTCTGCTTTCACCATTTAAATATGAAACATGCTTAATAGCAAGCTTTAGGGCAAGGCAAACTCAGGGGGAAATGGGCTCAGACCCCAGTGCTGTCTTCAAGTGTATCAGTGCGAGCAGTATTGGCACTGTCGTTTTTAGTTAAAAAGACATTAGGCAAAGCCAAAATAGGCCTGATTAGATAACTGAAATGCTTCTTCACTTCCTCTCTACCATGAATTGGTAACATTTCTGACTTTTCATTTGTTCGTTGGATTTTCTAATTGTAAATGCTTAAAACATTTCCTTGGTATCAGGGTCTCGACTTGGGAGCATGGGTGTTGCCAGCTTAGTCACTAGCTATAGTATAGTATATGGGAGACCACTCATTTTCTTTAAATTGTGACTTGAGTATTTTAAATTAAATGCATATGGAATATTTTGAAAAAATCAGAAAACTGTGATTACTGATCTCAGTGTGATGTGTGCATGCAACCCAGTCTTCACTCAGCAAACACCAAGCCTGTGTTCCACAGGGTTTGTTGGCCAGGTACTCTGCTGGGCAGCTGGGGAGCAGGCATGAGTAGAGCAAGGTCTCATGCAGACAGACAGACAGCAGCACAGGACAGTGATGCTATAGCAGAGGTGTGTACAAAGAGGAGGAAACAATAAATTATCTTTTATGTGTGATTAAGGGAGGCTTCACTAAGGAAATGATACTGGGGCAAGACCTGGAAAGTTGAGAAATGTTCTCAAAGGAAGCAACACAGTATTCAGTGTCACAGGAGAATCAGAATAGGATGCCTTTGGAGCATACTTTGTTTGCTGTGACTGAAGCACAGGGCAAACTCATCATTTAAGGTCCAAAAGGAGAAAGGATTGGATAGAGATAGAGTCAGTAATGTAGATCAAGATCAGAATTTGGAAGGTGATCATTAGGAATCAGGTTCTGATCCTGGCAGTGAGAAGACATTAGAGGCTTTTACAAAATGGGATGATCTTAGAGAGTTTTGTGGTAGCAAGAAAGACGGGAGGGGAAAGATTGCTTGAGGCTATTGAATCTCACCAAACAATAGTAAACGGAAGCCTGAGTTGTGGCAGTGAGAGCGGAGAGCAGGGAATGGCTCAGGAGGATGCAGGAGAACCTTCAGCCTGAAGACAGGCTGCTAAGGAGCAGTGGAGGGGATGGGGAGCCTCAGGCTTTAAGCCCAGGTGATCAAAAAGAAATTGATCAGTGGTAGAGCACCTGCCTAGCACATGTGATTCACTGGGTTCAATCCTCAGCACCACATAAGAATAAATAAATAAAATAAAGATATTGTGTCCATCTATAACTAAAATATTTTTTTAAAGGGGTATTGATACCACTAACTTAGATTGAAATAAAATGGACAGAAAAGAAGGAATTCCTGTGGGACATATAAGGGGCAGGGTTGGAGTGGCTGGGGCCAAGGCTGGCTCAGGGCCTCGTGGGCACATGTGTCCTGCAGAAGCTGCAGAAAGGGAAGAGGAACACGTACATTAGGAGTGGAGTGCTCAGAGAAGAACCCTCCAGAAGGAAATTAATGGTCCCTGCGCACAGCTCTTTAGGTTGCAGGTCCCTTTGAGGAAGGTGATATCCTAGCTCATCCTGTTGGTACATTTTGCATATTTGAGATAAGTCCTATATTAAAGTGGAAAGCTGGCTGAGACTGTTTTCTGAGAACATCAAGACAGTGATAATATAATCCAACTTGCTGTCACCTTAAAAGAGGAAGTGGAGCTAATAGTCCCATAATGCATTATTTCTATAATTGGTGGAAGGATATAATAACTTGTTAAGCATAATATATAGCTTATTTTGATATTTCATAAATTGATAATTTGATATTTTCATAAATTAAGCATAATTCATCTGTATGATATATCTGATACCCTCCATGTAAAAATATTGAAAGTCTTGGAAATCTGTAAGTTCTAACAATTTTTATTTATGTATTAGCTGTTTGTGATATAGGGTCTGCCTCCTTTAAATATGATATGCGCCGCCTCAGTGAAATTCTGGCATTTCCGAGAGCCTGGTATAGAAGAAGTATTGCAAGACGTCTGTTCCTTGGAGATCAGACAATAAATTTGCCAAGTAAGCTTGTTGTGTGGCTATAATTAGGTTGCTTTTAATTTTGGTTATAATAGTAGTAAGACCCATCCTTGATGACAGAAACTTTGTCCTCCTTGGTAAGTTGTACCATGTGATGCAGTCAGGCATTCGAAAACCATCTGTTGGGCCCTTCTAACATGTCAGGTACCAGGGGCACCATAGAATCAAACAGAAGTCTTGCCCTCTCAAATCACAGTGTAGCTGACATTTTATATTCTATAATAATTATGCTGTAATCATTATAAACTCTGGAAATGCAGAAATATATTTTTTAACTATCCAAATTAATTATGGTTATTTAAGGCATGGAAAACAAAAAAGTGTTGGGAACATGCTGCTGCTATGCTTTCGCTTGTCTCTTGTTCTAAGATAGTGTTGTAGGTTTTTGCTTAAGCAGATTTGTAGAAGTGTAGAATATGTTTAGCCTAATATAGTGGAAAATACAAGAAATGCTAGGACTGGGTCTATTTCCTCACCTGTATAATGGGCCCAGAAGACCTCTTTGCACTTTTCATAGAGTTATGTGAGAATTCAGTACTGTTTTTTTTTACAAACTGTAAATTGCCATCTACTTGCCAAATGGGGAACTAGAAGGAATGTGTAATGTGGCTAGAGATGGTGGATGAGTTAAGTTATTTGATAACATAGTAACTTTGCTCTGTTACTTTTGTATTTGCTTTTGTTTTCCACTCTTGCACTAGCTTCTGGGCCTGGAACACCTGATTCCATTGAAGGCGTAAGCCAGCACCTTTCCCCGGAATCATCAAGAAAAGCTTACTGCAGGACGTGGGAACAGCCAAGCCAGTCAGCCTCCTTCACCCACATGCCTCAGTCACCTAATGTATTCAATGAGCATATGACGAACAGCAGCATGTCACCAGGGACTACAGCACAGAGCCTGAAATCACCTGCTTCCATAAGGTCAAGAAGTGTGTCTGATTCTTCAGTTCCTCGAAGAGGTGACACTGCTCTCTTTATTACAGTAGCCCTCCAGTGTTCCCAGATAAAAATCTTAGTCACTCACAGACTCCTGCCCCAGTTGGTGGGGGATGCATTCTTGAGGCTTTTATGATAAGAAGTTAGGGAGAAAAAAATCCACAGAAACAACAAATACCAAATACTTGAAAGTTCTGCCAGCAGAAGAGATCAATAGATGGCTTGTAGCTCCTTAAGGAACTAGGAAGAGAGGAGGACTATATTTGTGTGTTCCACATGGCACAGTTGTTTTCAGAAATACACCTATAGTCTCATAAAACTCCCAGAAGATGCTTGGATGTTAAAAGTTAATCCTTGTATTTGTTTAGTCATTCTTTCATTCAATCAGTACTTTTAAAAACTGTATGTACTGGGCTGTGGCCTTGTACTTGTACCTCAACATATAAAAATGGGAGATGCAGTTCTGTCACCAGGTCAGATTAGGTATGAGCAAGTACAGGGTTTCTTTTACATATTGAGTTACTTTGAATGCAGAAGGCAGGTTCCCAGCCAGCCTCTGCATTTCAGAACGGTCCCTGCTGTTGAGTACTCTATTCGACAGCAGCATCGTAGGATTTTTCTCCTTGCTGAAGAAAGCCCGAGGGTGATGAGTGGTGTGTGCTCCTCTTCTGCACACAGCCACATTCCTGCTGTGAAGCAGGCCATAGAGTCCTATAAGCTTCCAAGAAGCAAGGTTGCTGGGTTTGGTAAGCATTTCACAAACGTGTTGTTACTTCAGAGGCAGTGTGACAGCTAATCCACATTAGGTTTCAGTATAGGAATGTCACATCTTTCCCTTTGGATCATGGAGATGAGAACGGTTTCTGCTTTGTAATGGACTTGGCACATATAGGAGCGAACATGTATTTCATTTTTCTATCTTCATTCAGATTCACTTTCGAAAACATCAACTCCTGTTAACAAATCAAACAAAGCAGCAAGCCAGCAAGGGACCCCGTGGGAGACACTTGTCGTGTTTGCCATCAACTTGAAACAACTGAATGTGCAAATGAATATGAGTAACGTGATGGGAAATACCACGTAAGCTATCAAGAGAGAAATGCAGTCGTTGTCATTGTCCTCAGAGTAAAGCAGCTCCACCCTTTGTGTAGTACTGAAGAGTTTGAGACAGTGCAGACACCAGCTAGAGATACAAATGCTTTCATCCTGAAAATGGCTTTATTGTAAGGATACCACAGTATAAAACAGCACAAAACCTGTTCCAAAAGGGGGTGGAAATTATAAGGAAAATAGAGTCAATTTCTACCTAGGAAGAAAGCTTCATCATCACTGTTACCAATAGTTTTTTAAGAACTGTTGTTTCATTGTCAAACTTAATCTTTTATTTATTAATCTGACTCCCTTTTTAATTTACCATATTGGCAACCATCTCTTTAACAATGCTTTTTCCTTTTTTCAGTTGGACAACTAGTGGTTTGAAGAGCCAAGGTCGTCTGTCAGTGGGAAGTAATCGCGATCGGGAGATCAGCATGTCTGTTGGGCTGGGGAGGTCACAGTTAGATTCTAAAGGAGGAGTAGTTGGAGGGACCATTGACGTCAATGCTTTGGAGATGGTTGGTATGTTGAAGTTTCTCGACTCATGTAGCATACTTTTAAAAATTACATTGAAAAATGCTTTTTGAAAACTGATTTTTCCGTTTTCCCATAAATGTTTCTGTGGAAAGTAATTATGTTTTTATTTTAGCTCATATTTCTGAACACCCAAATCAGCAACCCAGTCACAAAATTCAGATTACCATGGGTTCCACTGAAGCTCGTGTGGACTACATGGGCTCAAGTATCCTCATGGGCATCTTCAGCAATGCTGACCTTAAGCTTCAAGATGAATGGAAAGTAAACTTATATAACACACTGGACTCAAGCATGACTGATAAAAGGTATATTGTTCTTTTTTTTTTTAAATACTAGGGATTGAACTCAGTGGTCTTTAACCACAGAGCCACATCCCCACACCTTTTTATTTATTGAGGCAGGGTCTTGCTAAGCTGCTTAGATTCTCACTAAGTTACTGAGGCTGGCTTTGAACCTATAATCCTCCTGCCTCAGCCTCGTGAGCTGCTGGGATTACAGGCGTGCACCATCACACCCAGCTCTGAACACTTTTGTGACTGTTTTTAATGCATTTTTTTTCACCCAGTGAGAAAAACACAGGCACTTCATATGTTGTGCAGAATAGTTTTATATTATGCAACTAATACAAATGAAAAAGTTGGGTGGGAAAGATAATTCTTCTTATATGTTTAAGTTATCTTCTGTGGGATATATGATAAAGATTATGTTTTATGTTCTAGTGAGATTTTTGTCCATGGAGATTTGAAATGGGATATTTTCCAAGTAATGATATCAAGATCAACAACACCAGACCTGATAAAAATAGGCATGAAGCTCCAGGAATTTTTCACACAACAGTTTGACACCAGCAAACGAGCTCTGTCTACTTGGGGACCAGTTCCTTATCTTCCACCAAAGACAGTGACTAACAACCTAGAGAAAAGTTCACAAGAACAATGTAAGAATTAGAATTAATTTTTTGTATATGCTTTATCTTTCACTAAATGTATTCTTTTTTTTTCAATTTATTTTTTTCTACTTTGTTATACGTGATAGCAGGATGCCTTTCAATTCATGATACACAATGGAGCACAGCTTTCCTTTCTCTGGTTGTACACGATGTAGAGTCGCACCACATGTGCAGTCATACATGTACCTAGGGTAATGATGTCCATCTCAGTCCACCATCATTCCTGCCCCCATGCCCCTTCCCCCATCCTCCCCTTTGCCCAGTTGAAGTTCCTCCATTCTTCTCATGCCTTCCCCCAACCCACTGTCAGTCAGCATCCACTTTTCAGAGAGAACAATTCAGCCTTTTGTTTTTTGGGATTGGCTTACTTTGCTTGGCATGATATCCTCTAACTCCGTGCAAATGTCATAACTTTATTCTCTTTTAATGCTGAATAATATTCCAATGTGTATATATACCACAGTTTCTTTATCTAGTTATCTATTGAAGGGCATCTAGGTTGGTTCCACAATTTAGCTATTGTGAATTGAGCTTCTATAAACATTGATGTGGCTGCCTGACTATAGTATGCTGATTTTAAGTCCTTTGGAGTGGGATAGCTGAATCAAATGGTAGTTCCATTCCCAGTTTTCTAAGGAATCTTCATACTGCTTTCCAGGGTGGTTGCTTTAATTTGCAGTGCCACCAGCAATGTATGAGTGTACCTTTTTCCCACATCAGTGATGAACCCTCTGAAAGAGAAATTAGAAAAACTACCTCATTCATAGTGGCCTCAAAGAAAATAAAATACTTGGGAATCAATCTAACAAAAGAGGTAAAAGGCCTATACAGTGAAAACTACAGAACACTGAAGAAACTGAAGAAGACCTTAGAAGATGGAAATATCTCCCATATTCTTGGATAGGAAGAATTAATGTAGTCAAAATGGCCATCCTGCCAAAAGCATTATATGGATTTAATGCAATTCCAATTAAAATTCCAACAACATTCCTTATAGAAGTAGAAAAAGCAATCTACTTTCCAAATTTATTTGGAAAAACAAGAGACCCAGAATAGCCAAAGCAATCCTTAGCAAGAAGAGTGAAGCAGGAGGCATCACTATACCAGACCTTAAACTATACTACAGAGCTATAGTAATGAAAACAGCATGGTGTTGGCACCAAAATAGACCTGTAAACCAACGGTACAGAATAGAGGACACAGAGACAAACCCACATAAATACAATTATCGTACCAAACACACCAAAAACATACATTGTATTGTATTCTTAATTAAAAATAATAATGTATAAGCCATATTTAGGAAGTATCCTGTAGCTCTTTATCCCGTTTACTCAGAAAGAGACTGACTTCCTACCTGCCAGTGAGTGAGAGGCCACTTGGGAAGTCATTGTCCTTATTGTCTCCTTTCCCTGCCACAGCTCATCTGCAGTCCTGCCCACCCCATGCCCCTAAGTATTGTTTATGACAATGTCATGCTCTGGTTTGGAACACTGGCTATGCATTCAAAATAGCTGAGTTTGGATTTATTAACTGATATTAGATTAATATTTTTCACTCAGTAATTCAGTAATTGGCAAATATTTTATTAAGCAAAAAACATGTGTTTAGGTACTGTTCTAGTCACAAGAGATCTAGTAGTAGGTACAATCCCTGCCCTCATGAAGCTTATATTGTAATAGGAGAGACAGACCATAAATAATTTGCTAATTAAATATATGAAATAATTTAAGATAGAAGTGCTGAGAAAAGAACAAAGGGAAGAATATAGAAATAGAGACTAAAATCATGGCATTTGCAGGTAAATAAGATGGAGTTAGAGAATATGATGCTAAGTGAAGTTAGCCAATCCCAAAAAACCAAAGGCTGAATGTTTTCTTTGATATGAGGAGGCTGACTCATAATGGCAATGGAGGGGGGAGCATGGGAGGAATGGAGGAGCTTTAGATAGGGCAAAGGGGAGGGAGGGGAAGGGAGGGGGCAAGGGGGTAGGAATGATGGTGGAATGAGTTAAACATCATTACCCTAAGCACATGTATGAAGACACGAATGGTGGGGAAATACTTTGTATACAGTGACTTGAAAAATTGTGCTCTCTATGTTTAATATGAAATTAATTGCATTCTGCCATTATGTATAACAAATTAGAATAAATAAATAATGTTTTAAAAAAAGGAAATGCTAAGATATAAGGATAGCTACTTTAGAATGGGCAATCAGGGAAGCCTGTTCTGAAGTGAAATTTTGGTAGAAATGTGAATGAATGAAAGAGTGAAGCTGAGATCTGGAGGAAGAAAGTTCTTGGCACAGGGTTCATGGAGGGTCTAAAGCTCCTATCATGTGAACAGACTTGGTTCATTTGAAAACCATTAAGGCAGGCACTGTGGCAAGTGCCAGTGAGCAATGAGGAGAATGGTGAACATGAATTCAGAGGTGTTGACCACAGACAGGATTGTCAGTCATCAGTCATTGGAAGCTGTTGGAGTTTTGAACATATGTATTTTCACTTCTTAAAATATGCCTTTAAAAGCATCATTCTGGCCATGTGTGGAGCAGTTGAGAGTGGCAGTAAGGAGCGGTTTCAGTAGTTACCATTGTTAAGTGCGTACTCCTATTTCCACCCTAAGGCGGCCACTGCATGAGTCCAAGCAAGAGGTGATGGTGACTTTAACTGGGCTAACAGTGGTAAAAGGAAAAAGTGGTAAAATCTAGAAGTAGGGTATTCTGTAGGACAAGTAGCTAATAACTTTTTATCACAGAAGTATTATATGAGCATTGAAAAAATAAAACTGAAAACTACAATCAAAAAATGAAAACATTGTATTCCACACACAAATTGACTCTGTGAACAATTTAGAGCACACACTTGGATATTTTTCTGTGCATCTATGTACCTATGTATACGTTTTACAAAAATGTCATTAATATTGTTTTATTACCCTTTCCTAATTAACAGTCTCCAACTTTCCATTTTGCTTATTATGTATGTCCTATGGCACATTCAAATTTCTGTGACTGACCTGAAAAAAAAAAAAATCCTTTTACAAGTGGTCCACCCAAGTCAGTATATCCAGTTCAAGATATGAGTTTGGATCTGGTTGTTCTCTTCCTTTACTCTCTCATTTGGTAAGGTTGCTTTTTGTGTGACCCAGCTTGTTAAAGGGACCTGGCTACTTGTCCTTCAGAATACCCTACTTCTAGATTTTTGTCAGTGTCTTTCTTGTGGTTGCATTAATATTGTCCTCTAATCCCTATATAAACTAGTGTTGATACCAGGCATTTACCAATTGGGGGATGTTCTATAACATGTCCTTGTTATGAAAAACAATCATCAGGTATAGGCAATTATTTTAGATTAAAGAAAACTAAATACAGTGCATGATCCTTCATTAAATCCCATATGAAAGGTGTGGGGAACAAGCAAAAAGAACATCCTAGAATAAGTGGAAAATAGAAATATGAATTTGGTGTCTGCTTTGTGCATCTCAGATTTTAATTTGCATCTAAAACCTTTTTACAATGCAGATCTGAAGCAGTAGGCATGAAATAGACTTGATAATCTGCATTTCTAATAAGCTCCCTATGCTCCTACTCCTAGCCTCACTTCAAGCAGAGTAGGCAGGGTGAGGAAGAGTAAACAGCAGAACTGGACTCTCCACAGTCCTGCTTCTTCACTGAAGGGTCAAGGTGGAATACTGAGTTTATAGAATTATTTTAGTTGTTGTGTGAGAATTTTGCAAAAGCACTTTGTAAATCGTGAATCATTATAGAAATCTGAGTTGTAATTACTGTTAGCAGTTTACTGCTTTCCTTGGTTCTGTCCGTCCTCATGTAGCATCTTTTCCACTTTTGCTTAATGATGGCCCGGTGTTGTATCTTCATTCATTATCTGAGTCACTTTCATCTGTAGAAAGGGGCCACCTGCTGCCTGCCTGGTCCGTCCAGGATGCTTATGAGGCAATTCAAGGTCAATGTTTTTTGGTTTTGTTGCAGTGCTTGATGCAGCTCATCATCGACATTGGCCTGGAGTATTGAAGGTGGTATCAGGATGCCACATATCCTTATTTCAGATCCCATTACCGGAAGATGGAATGCAGTTTGGAGGATCAATGAGCTTACATGGAAATCATATGACACTGGCTTGTTTTCATGGTCCAAATTTCCGTTCAAAATCCTGGGCCCTTTTTCATTTAGAAGAACCAAATATTGCTTTTTGGACTGAGGCTCAGAAAATCTGGGAAGATGGTAAACTGACATATACTTTTGATATTTTTCTGTGCATCTGTATACCTGTGTATACTTTTCCAGACTATGATTTTCTGATATGATTATAAATAACAAACCATTTTTCCATTCTCAAATCTTTTGTCTATTTTTTTATACTTCTGAAGTCCATCTCTGTTATCATGTACCTGGAATATTAAGGAGTTCATTGCCAGTGTATCAGTGAAGTCTGGAACATGTCAGTGACATATTTCTGATCTTGCTATCTTACTGTTTCCTAAAGTTGGTGCTGCTGTGTATGGCCTTAGTCATGATAATAGGTATTATAAGTATTCCTATTAAAACAAGATCAGTGTTAGTGCACGCCTGTAATCCCAGCAGCTTGGGAGGCTGAGACAAGAGGATCGTGAGTTCAAAGCCAGCCTTAGTAAAAATGAGGTGCTAAGCAACTCAGTGAGACCCTGTCTCTAAATAAAATACAAAATAGGGGTGGGGATGTGGCTCAGTGGCAAAGTGCCCCTAAGTTCAATCCCTAGTAACCCCCTGCAAAAAAAAAAAATCAAACATGGTAGGATGAAGAAATTCTTGGCCATTAAAGACTATATTTTAAAATTTGCAGGGAAGGCTGTGCTTTTACCTCTTTAATTACAGTGATAAAACCCAGTTCTTTTGGACTTTGATTTTTTTTCTACTCAGTGGTTCTTAATGATGAAGGATGAAAGGGGAAAAAAATGGTTGATACTCTTCATCTCACTGGGAATAAATCTAGTTGCAACTAAAAGAATTATTTGGTTTTTTTTTTCTCATTTATTCTTCATTTTATGGCCTTCCCTGTCTTCATATGATTTTAAGTTTGTTGCTCTGAGGCCACAAGATAGCAAGGCCACTATTTCTTAAATCTAATATAGCTCAGCGGTAGATTGCTTGCCTAGCATGTGTGAGGCACTGGATTCAATTCTCAACATCACATATAAAAGAATAAAGGTCCATCAACAACTTTTAAAAAAAAGTTTCCTTTTTCTTTTGTTCTAGGTTCTAGTGATCATTCTACATATATTGTACAAACCTTGGATTTCCATCTGGGCCATAACACCATGGTTACCAAACCATGTGGTGCCTTGGAAAGTCCTATGGCAACAATAACCAAGATCACACGGCGTCGCCATGAAAATCCACCCCATGGAGTAGCAAGTGTGAAAGAATGGTTCAATTATGTTACAGCCACCAGGAATGAAGGTGAACAGCTTGTCTTGGAGAGGGATTTCCTTTGTGTTTTCCTTCTGGTGTTTGGTTGACTGTGTTTAGAATCTTAAGAGGAGGTGGAGCTCTCATTTCTTTACACAGTTCTCACTTTTTATTTATGTCAACATGGTGACTGTTTGGTACATGAACCTCTGACCTGGTAGTGTAACATTTCATGGGCTCAAATTATTTTATGATTCTTGTTTATCTTTTGGGGGGAAAAAAAAAAAGAAGACGGTTCATTGCTTTGCTAGCAAAGGAGAAAGCCAAAGGCTGTGATTCTGCTCATCAGCAGGAACTTTTAAGAGAGGCTTTTAAAATGGTGATTCAAAGGCTGCATTCCATGTGTGCTCTGTCTGGAGTTGTAATTCACTTGTTAATTTGGGAGACAGTCATTTCTGAGATCTTCTGGTGCCATCTCCAAAGTGTGGATTATTTCATTCTTATGGTGGATGTGTACTCTGTCTATTGGAAGAGGATAATCCTATTTCCCCTGAGATTAGGAAGGGAGAGACTAGGGAGGAGTAGGAAGAGAGGAAAAGAAGGAAATGTCCATTTTAAAAATAAATTGCAGTGGCAGAGCAGCCAGGGTTATATTTGAAGCATGAAATGGACTCTGTTACACTTCCCCACTGTCAATTTCTGCACTCCATTTCCGTGGAAAACCAGGTGATGACATCTCCAAAGTGCTTCCTGCTGAAAGAAGGCAAAGCTGGGGGCTGTGACCCAGAGTCCTTGTTCTCTTTCAGGTGGGGCATGGACAATTAACGGCATTCAGCACCAGAGCAGCCCACAGGGGCATCAAATTATTTTAAATGTAACTGAAAGCATTCAAAATAAGATTGGCTTTAAACAAATAAAATGAAGTTTATTATATTGGGGGATATTTTTGGAAAGTAATATTGAAATATATTTTATATTTACACTAAAAATTGGAGGTTTGGGAAATGATAATTAAGTAACAAAATGTCACAAACTCAGGTTCTACATAGCTAGAACAAAACAGAAGTTAGTGTAATATTCCTATTAAGTCATAAGTTTTGTTTACTTACTTACTGGTACCAGGGATTGAGCCCAGAACACTTTCCCAAGTTGGCTGAGGCCACTGAGTTGCTGGGATTGCAGGCCTGTACCACCAACCCAGCTAAGTCTCCAGTTTGAAGAGGTGCTTTAGTGAGTGGTTTCTGTTTTGTTTTGTTTCCCCATTTGATTAGATATGCTAGTCCTGTGGTAACATGGTCAGGTAGCTCTTCCTTTATGGTTGTTTTGGGGTTTATGTTTACCACATTCTTTTTATCAATCATCTGATATATTGGAAAACTGAATAGATTGAAACACACTGAGGCCTGAAGGTTTGACTTAAATTTGACTTGGATCCCATGGGGAATAGATATCATGAAATAAGTGACCCTAGGGATTAAATAGATACTGTTACAAAATCAAAATACAAAGGAAGGTGAAAAAGTAAATTAGAAGATTATGTCTGTGTTTACTATCCTACCTTCCAAAGGAATGGGATTCTTTTCAACTGGGATATTCCATGGCACTGTTAGCGTACAGAATTGATGTCTGTGTACCTAGAAAAATACTTTTATAAGACAGCAGTAGTGTAACCATAGCATATGTATGTGCTATTATTAGGTACTAGAACTTGTACCTAACTTCAAGGTCAGGATCATATTTAGTCCTGAATTCTGAGGTAATGCATCTGTGGATACTTTGGACTTAATGAAATTCAAGTTCAGACATGTGAAATTCAGTTGAAAATAATATTCATTTTAAAGTTTGAGAAACAAAAAAATATTAGGTTTTTTCAAAGCTTTGGTCTTGACAAGTGATACACACACACACACACACACACACACACACACACACACACGGCTGCATTTTTAAACTTGATTCGTGCAGCTTTTGAAATGACTGACATTCTGTGTATTCTAGTCTCTTGAAAGCCAGAGGCTCTTCAGTGCCCATTGGTTTGACTTTTTATCCTTATGTTCTGCACATAGAACTAAACTTGCTCCGCAACGTTGATGCTAATAACACAGAGAATAGCACTACTGTGAAGAATTCCAGTTTGTTGAGTGGATTCAGAGGAGGTTCTAGCTACAACCATGAAACAGAGACTATCTTTGCACTACCAAGGATGCAGCTTGACTTTAAGTCCATCCATGTTCAAGAACCACAAGAACCTTCATTACAAGGTAAATGGAGGAAAAAATGTTCAGTTTTTAAGGTTACTAAGAAAATCCTGAAGGAACAAGCTGTTTTTCTAACAGGTTATTTGGTAATATTAGCAGAAATTTAATGAAATTGATTTTAAAAGTCACATTCATTGATATTCTTACCATAATATGTCCTCTGACAAATATTTAGCCTGTTTGTGCCTGTTTCTCCCAAGTGAAATGGGGAATAATTGGACTTCATTACCAGGCTTGTAAGGAACCTGCTTGATAGACTGCCACCCTTCTGTTGATCACATGCAGATTGCTCGTGATATGTAGTTGCATTTCAAGTGGGCACGTGCAGGTGCACTGCTTGCCTCATTATTAAAGGGAAGAGGACTCGTGTCACCAAGACTTTCACTGTAACAGAGCTTCACCATTGCAGATGCCAGCCTAAAGCCAAAGGTGGAATGCAGCGTGGTGACAGAATTCACGGACCACATCTGTGTGACCATGGATGCTGAGCTCATCATGTTTCTCCATGATTTAGTGTCAGCCTATCTCAAAGAAAAAGAAAAAGGTGGGCCGCATGTTCTTTTTTTTTTTTTCTTTCAAGCTGCAGCAAAGGCAGCTATTGATGCCACTTAAATGGATTTTTATGGTCTAGTGGTAAAAGGGTGGAGTATATCTCCTTCCTCAAATATCAGTAAACAGCTTTAGCATGGCTGTTGTGCAGGCTCTAAGTATCTGCTAGCACATGCACTTTTTCTAACTGTATCTGACACTGACTGATGTTTATACTTTGCAGTGTTTTCCTGTACATTCTCTCATACATTTTCAGTTAGTCCTTATAAGAGATTTCTGCAAAGTAGGAAATATGAGGAAATATTGTAAGTTTAAGTAAAATGACTAAAAAGAAACAACTACATAATAAAATAGTATGTGTTATGTACGTAACTAGAAGAAAAAACACATTGAATTAGATTGATCTGTTTGGAAAACTGAGAACACTGTACTTTTATAAACAAATTATTTGGAACCCAATGGTGGTGGTGTTCTGTTTTCATGAACTTGCTAACATGGGCTTGTTCACTGGGAACTTAAAAGTTTGCTCATGAAGAAACTATAACAACCCTAAAATAAAATCTATGTGGAATTGGTATTATAGTACCTTGTAGTTGTTTAAAAAACAAGGTAGGAACTGGGGATATTGATCAGTTGGTAGAGTGCTTGCCTCACATGCACATGGCCCTGGATCCAATCCCCAGCACCACAAAAAAAAAAAAAAAAAGAAGAAGCAATTTGAAATGTGATATGTAATGCTCTCCAAAATATGTAGTCATTTATTCATCCAATATTCATTGGACAATTGTTGCAGTTCAAATATGAATATATACAATAATAAAACAATAGCTTCTATCTTGGAATAAATGTAATTTGTTCAGATCACACTATAATGTTTCATTTTTTTCATGAAGAAATTATGCAAAATTTGTCCTATAGATATTTCAGGAATAAAAAGAACACATTGAAAGTGCACAGTTAGCATAGCATAAATTGAATTGCTCTTTCATTACTATTCAGTCAAGATGTGCCAAAATTCAGTGAGAGAGTAAAATCAATAAGGTGTTTGGAAGCAGTCTGTCAGACCTCAGTTGCAACTTGGAGTAAAATGACTGAAATCACATAACAGGCAGCATTACATAAGCAGATCCAGTCTTCACATGCACCACCAATGTGCACCAGTAACTGGTAATCCTTTTGTTTTTCCCTCTGATTTGGTATTTAAATTTTAGATAAAGTAAAACAGATTATAAAACTTGTGAAGTTCAGAATGAATTTCTAGTCTACCTAGATTTAAAAGCCTGCCAAACTTATGTCTCTCAGGTGCTATGTGAAACCTTTTGGCATTTTATGAAATATTGTGTTGTTCTTAGAGTGTCATCAACTATTTCTAAAACAAAAATCTCTTTTAATTTAAACTGTTGTAAAACATGATTTCAATGGGAATCAATTTACAAAACAGTATTATTATCTGTGGGGATTGCAATTATAAACATCTTTTAATACTTGTAAGTATATTTTTTTTTATTATAAACTGGAAGTAATTCGTTTGGGCAAAAAAAGCATAAACATTCCTGAGAAAACACTGAACAGCATGTAAGACTAGACCAGAAGAATCATCCTGGTTCTAGAACATCAAGATAAATTGTAGTCCTGTAACCACCAGCAATAATAAAAGCACAGGGATCAGACAGGCAGTAAGTGAAGACACCCACCCACGTTCTGGCATAATGGGAAGGTCCTACAGCTCATTCCCCACAGAAGTGTAACTGGGGCTGCATAATGCATATCAAATGACCTAACTAATTTTTTTTTTATGTCATTTGTGTCTTGAAATTTGTGCTCCAATAAAAATGCTATATTTATTAAATAAGTTACCTGTCTTAGATTTGATTGTATATATATTTGATTTATGACAGCCAACCTAAAATTAATCTTTTATAAAACATTTCCTTGAGCATTCACTATAAAAAATAAAAAGACTACTTACATGAAAAGCTCCTAGGTTAGTACCACTGTTCAAATATATATGTAGCCATCAACATACAGAAACTATAGAATTATTGTGTGGTATGTGAATATCTCAAGCTGAAGCTCCTAGGTTAGTACCACTGTTCAAATATATATGTAGCCATCAACATACAGAAACTACAGAATTATTGTGTGGTATGTGAATATCTCAAGCTGTAAAAAGCAGTCGTCCATCACCAGCCACCTTGAGGAAATCTGAGTGCCCTGTGCCTGCTGTCAAATAAACAGCTTCACCATGGGTGTTGACATTTTCTTTCAAGAAGTACTTATAACTGGTCCTTGTTTCATGATATACTTGAAATGCTACTTTTTAAGAAATGTGATTAAATGAGGTTTGTCAAGGTCATGCATACAAGAAGAGATGGAGCCAATTATTCTGTTCCTATGGGGACTTATAATGATTCGTAAGATGCATATTTGTAATACCAACCTATGATTTCATTACAGCCATCTTTCCGCCTCGGATTTTATCTACTCGACCAGGACAGAAAAGCCCAATTATTATGCATGATGATAGTTCTGACAAAGACCGAGAAGATAGCATCTCTTACACCACTGTGGACTGGAGAGATTTTATGTGCAACACATGGCATCTGGAACCCACTCTTAGGCAAGTAACGGGTGTGCATGTTTTACCCTTACCTAAGGCAACACTGCAAGGAAAAGGCTGACCATAGCATAGGTCAAACATGGTTACCAAAAAACATGGAGGGCTGGAGAGTAGCTCAGTAGGAGAGCGCTTGCCTAGCATGTGTGAAGCACTGGGTTCGATCCTCAGCACCACATAAAAATAAACAAATAAAGGCATACTGTCCATCGGAAACTACACACACACACACACACACACACGCGCAGTACATGGAGAAGTTGGTCACTGGTGATCTTCTACTTCTGATGGTGACTTCAGCACCTCGATCCTGCTTTCCTAAGTGATTCTGTGTGAAGCATAGGCAGCAAACACTGAGGAAAGCTCATTGCTATCAGGTGTGCTGGTGACATTTGGGAACATCTCCCACTATCACTGTTATATCTCAGTTTCTCAACCAGGATATTGTTTTCAGGTGTTTCAGGTAGCTGCAGATGCAGTCAAAGCATACATCATCATTAAGGAATCACTGCGATTTCCTACTGCACACATGTTGTAACAATGCAGTAGAACCCGGCGTCACAGTGTCCTGATTCGATATTAAACAGTAGAAAACCATGGTCTAAAATGTTGAATTTAATGCTGTCAGATACAGGTTCCCTGACTGACTCATATTGTCATGGTTCCAATTATATCAACTTGTTTTCATATCAAAATTTTAAAAGCAGTTTCTTTGATAATAGTCATATCACTACTGGTACTTGCTTTATGAGTTCACTTTCTTTCCTATTTTTTCCCCTTTCCTCCCATCTGCTTTGTTAACCAAATTATAACTATCCTCCCAAAAAAAAATCCATCCACCCCAGAAAAATATTCTAAAAAAATGATTTAGATTTTATACAGTTGTTTTGTGCCATAAATGTCTGAATAGTAATTCCAAAATAACTAAATTATATTATATAATGGAATCTGTATAAGCAGAAACTGTTGACTTTGTGTGCTAATAAGTAATACACATTCAGTAAAATCTGTCATAACCAAAATAGCAAAACACTCTGACGGGAGAAACTAACATTGTCATTGCTTGTGTTTTAGCCTTTTTGTCACTGTGACAGAACACCTAAGAAAAACAACCTAAAGGAGAAAAGATTTAATTTTGGCTCAGGTTCTCAGCATTTCAGTCCATGGTTAGCTGGCTATTACCGGCTGATGCTGAGGCAGAACATGGCGAAAAGGTTGTACAGAGCAAAGCTGTCCCCCCATGTCAGTTGGGAAGCGGAGACAGACACTGCTGCACTGGGGACCGACCCTTTAAAACACGAGCCTTTGGGGAACATTCCAGATCCAAACTGTACATGCAGGAACAATATTGAAATTTTGCAAAATTCCTAGTGCAAAAATCTATCTGAAAAATCTGGTTTTATTTGCAAGTCTAAATATATAATGTAATTGATAATTGACTAAGTATCTTTTAGAGTGTATTTAAATAGATTATATATGAATTTTCAAGTCACTATAAAAATAGTTGCCATATTCTTTTTTAAACAAACTAACAATAATTAAGTAATTTTGTATAGTGGTACTGAACATGGTTAACAGCTCTGCTGTAAGCTCAGCATAGTAATGGAATGATCTAGGGACAAAAACCTATCCTCTCCTCTCTTTGTTCATTTCCTCTCTAACCTCAGCAGAGTGGTCACACTGGTTAAATGAGTTAATTAGTGCAAAATGCTTGTAACAGTTTGAGTTTCAGGAGATCTTTGCTTGCTATCCACCACTGGAGCTCAGGACCAACTGAGATAGTGGGGGAGCATGGTTGGAAACAAAAGGGCAGTTGTGGTGCTGATGGAGCCGATAACAGTGGAAACAGTGGAAAGCCACTGCTGGATGTCTGCCAGCAAGTGGCTTTCTACTGCGGAGTCCAGGATGAACTTGCCTCCAAGGCTTTAGTGATGCAGAGCTCAGCGGGTGAGGTGGGGTAGGGGTGCCTTGGATTTGTATAGTCAGCAGATCTATGTACTTACCTCGCCAAGAAAGCACCCAACACCTGGGGCTAACCTGTCTATTAGGGGCTGTCCTTGAAAAACCTAGAACAGAGAGAAAATGACTAAAACCAGTGGTTTTCAAGAGAAAAGCAGGGAGGAGGGCACTGAACTGCGCTATGCAGTTCCTCTGCAAGCTCTTTCAGTGAGTGTCTCACCACTCAGAGGCAACTATCATGTTCTCCACACAGTGGAGGGCAGTACCGGGCATGGGGAAACCACTCTGCACATGGCACTCAGTAAGTTGTGCCTTTTTGCCTTGTCATGCTACAAGCTTGTGAAATCTTTAACCCGAGGCACGTTTAAACATTTAAAATGACTGAGAACACTATTGTCTGCTATAGTAGGCAATCAAGGATTGTACACCTACTACAACTACGTTATTTTCAAATGCTAATATTAAAGTAAGTACGGGAATTATGGGCTCAGTTATTCAAATGCCCTGAGTATATTAGGGAGGGTCAGTGATGTTCTTGGACCTGCCATCAGGACTATGTTAGGGCATTTTACCCCTTAACAATTATCATTTATAATTATTTTAGATTAATTTCTTGGACTGGAAGAAAGATTGATCCAGTAGGTGTTGATTACATTCTTCAAAAATTGGGCTTTCATCATGCCAGGACAACCATTCCTAAATGGCTTCAGAGAGGAGTCATGGACCCACTGGACAAGGTTCTGTCTGTCCTTATCAAAAAGCTTGGCACTGCACTACAGGACGAAAAGGAAAAGAAAGGAAAAGACAAAGAAGAACACTAGGAGAGTAACTTGATCCATGAAAAGATTTGAGTGTGTCCTTTAAGTTCTGCTACACTGGAGTGTTTTTTTAATTTAAATTGTAACTTTAAAATAATTCTAATTTTGTGGCCATTGTATTAAAAGTTTGCAAGTTAATGTTTATTCTAGTTCCAACATTCTGTGTACAGTGAAGTATTATTGCATGATAATGTAAATTTTGTGATGAACTAGATTAAAATATATAAATATTTGATCATTAGGAGTTATAATTGTATTATGTGCAATATGATTCCTGCATCCTTAAAATATTTGCAGAATAACTGAATTCTCTTGCTATTGGCCATAACTTTTAGAAAAAAAATTCTTGTTGATAATGTGATGGGAGGACATTAATTGCTTTTTTTTAAATGTAGACTTGTATAAATATCTGTATGTATATAGTTTGAGTAATTGTGTTATGATGTTTACCACTAAAATATTGTTTGTAATTATTGTAATAAAGTCACAATAATGGTTTCAGTCTACAACGGTTTGGGGATCTTTCTCACCTTTCATAGTTTATCATTAATAGAGGTCCATCCTGTGTCACAGTCATCAAATATTTTTATAGGTGACTGATTGATTGATAGTAAGTAGCTCAAGGAAGAAGTCGGCAGGGCCCGACAGAGGCTTCAGAGACAGCAGCTGCTGTTCCAGTAATGGGTGAGAGCCAGCTGCTCACAGCTGTTATTATTGTACTGTGCTCCTGACATACGTTTGTATGTATTCTTTTTTGCAAACGGAGGCAGTGTTATATGTAATGTACATACATGTATGATGTACACGTGTAATTTAAAAAAGAGTGGCAATATCCAGTCACTCAAAGGTAGCTATAGTGACCATAACTCAGGTTGGTTGGAACTCTAGCTAAGTCAGTGCAGTCAGTTTTAAGATTGGGTAAATGGGGGACTGGGGATGTGGCTTAGCAGTAGAGCACTCACCTAGCACATGCGAGGCGCTGGCTTCAATCCTTGGCACCACATAAAAATAAATAAATAAAATAAAGATATTTAAAAAATTGAGTAAATGGTAGAACTGCAGAACCCAGAGCCAGGGAACAGCTCAAGAATACCCTTGCACAGATAGACAGTATTATTTCTGACAGATTAGAACAAACTCCAGAGGAGCAAAGGTGCTTGGCAAGAGTACACGTCTAGTAAGCATGAGTAGCGGAATTAAGACTCAAAGGTTGGACTCTCACAGCCATGTGGTAACTCAACTATAACTGAAGTCCTAGAATCAGCCCCTGATTCTGTATTCGTTATGCTGTATCATCTTACCATCTGCATCCTCCCTGCTCACCCCAGCATACTTCATTCATCAAGCTCACTGCTTGATGTAAGAAAACACTGCCAGAAAGTTACTTCATAAAACAAACTAGAGGTTAGTTAAAGAAATTAGTACCCTGAGTATCATTTTTAGGTTTTAATTCTCTGCTTCAAAGATAAACATAATGCCAGTAGTTCTAAATGATAATTTTCTGTGGCTTTCAATATTATTGGTATGGTCACCAAAATATAATAAATATAAATTTATCCTATATCTGGCACTTCCTATTAAAAGTGCTATAAAAAGAAGAGCAATTCTAAATAAACCTATTGGGTTGAGGTGTAGCTCAGTGATACAGCACATACTTAGCATGTTTGAGGTTCTTGGTTTCACTCCCCAGCACCAAATAAAAAATAATAAAATCTTTATTCAAAAGACCTATGACTCTGTTGGATAAAGCTTTGAGACAACCAGCACATTTGTTCAGTGCTGTTGGGAATATAATTTGGTACAACCCCTCTGAAGGACAGCAGTTAACACCACAAAGGCATGTCATCTAATAAAAGCAGTCTCACTGGATACACTTTCATATGTGTGAAATGATTATACAAGAATATTTAGTATATAGCAATATTCTTTGTAATAAATGGCTGGAAACTATTCAAATGTCCATCAAGAATACAGGTTAAATACTGGCACATCCACTCAGCGGAATAGTATGGTTTACTCTTTTTTTTAAATATTTTATTTTAGTTGTTGGAAGACCTTTATTTACTTATATGCTGAGAATCGAACCCAGTGCTTCACACATACCAGGCAAGTGCACTACCACTGAGCCATAGCCCCAGCCCCTTAAGATTTACTCTTAAATGCAAAAAGCAACATAGACCCAGCTGTGTAGATTATAGTTTTCAGGTAGGCCATTAAAATTATTTTTTGAGTATCATGTACCTTGTTTTATTCTAGTGAATCGCATGATACATCCATATCATCTGTAAAATTTCCATAATGTAATGCTCCTATATGTAAAACTTGTGCTTTTAGGTTCACTAGAGACCTATAATTTGCAATCTGTAGTGAACAACCATTTTTTAAAACTTAAATCTGATATAAAGCAATAACCTTGTAAAATATAATTAAGAATTATTCAAAATGAAAAAATATAATACAAGCTCAAATTTTTATTATTAGGTTCCACAGTAGTCTGTCAATTTGCTATAAAAATTTCTAAGGCATACTCTTGATTTCTGTACTTGTCAAAGAACTCTGAACAGGTCCTGGAGTGTCTGGATCCGTGAACCAGTTTCACAGAACTGCTTTTAAATCACCTCTCCATCTTCACTATGGACTGTTGCCTATTAACATTCTAAAAGAGAAACCCAGCCACTTAGGTGGACTGGGCATTTTCTATGAGATGATAGTGCCATGCCCAGATTTCCTGTGAACTCTGCTCACCAAGAGCTAATACTCACCAATCTCACTGAATTCATTAAAGAAACTTTCTAATTTTTTCTTTCGGGGGTTTCAGGCTTAGAATCATCCTCAGTTGGTCAGTACTCTAGTCTGACTTTAGGGAATTTTGTCTACTTATTTAGATCAGAGTTAAGCATCAGAACCAGGAAAAGTTTTGCACTCATGTTCCAACATCTTGCTCAGCTGGTGACTTGTGGAAAAGCTTTCACATAACCTACCAGATTTGGGGAGGCATTTTTTTGGAACAAAGTGATATTAAAAAAGTTTAAAGAACAAAAGGTAGCCATACTAATCAGTATAATAATTGGATAAATTAGTAAATGGGAAATAAATGAACAGCCAAGTCTAACAGTGCTAACTCCCAAAACCCACATAAACCACAATCTAACACTCTGGTCCACATTATTTGTATCTTCATCCACTTCTTAGATCTAAGTAATGTAATTTTTATTAGTTCTTCTGAAAGAAAAATGGAAAATGGGTTATGGTTGGTTAGGAGAAACAAGAGTGGGAAGCAGGAGACCTGTTAGCTGACTATTGTACAAGTCCCAGCAAAAATGACAGTTGCTCGGATGAGAGTGGTCACCATGGAAATGGGAAGAAATGGACACATTCAGGACTTGTGGAAATGGCCAACAGAACTACCTGAGGGAATGGGAGCGGGGAAAGAAAGGATAATTTGTGGACATGGCCAGAAAATTTATATTAACTAGATTCATCTCAGGAAGAGCACCCATTCCTCAGACTAAGGAAGCCTCTCCCAAGACACAGGACTTGGCCAGCAGAATGGAGCCCCGCCTTTCCCTTTGGCTTAGTACCCTTTACCACCTTACTACAGGCTTGCACCTAGATTTTTGGCTTGTGCAACTTGGTTAAAGACAGTGGTGTGTATTAATGAATTCACCATCATGTCCAATTCCCTGCGTTTTCCTGGCTAAGGGTAAGGAAGAGTCCCATCAAGACGAAAGATGAGAGCACTACAGTGCAAGTTGTCAAATGTTGCAAACCACATGTAGTTTGGGCCATTCAATGTGAGGCTACATTGACATCAGTATTCAGAAATATGTGGAAGCAAGTATTCAGAATCTGGTGGACTTTCATATACCCAGTTGGTAATAGTGATATCCATATGGTGTCAAATCTGAGGTTTTCTTACTGAAACCAGTACATAAGCAATGTTCAGAGTAATCCTGAAACATGAATCATTTAAATCACACTGACATACCTTAAAAATTGAACAGTATTGTTTTTCCTTTTACACGTTAACTCACTGGGGATTTCTCCAAATTGTGGATCATCCGACCCAGAGCATAAGTTGGGCAAGTCTCAATTAAAACTAAGATAGGCAGTGTGCAAATTTAAGCGTATTTTAAAAACTGTCCTCCAAATATGCCATCTCTCTCCAACCTTCATGTGCTAAACTTGACATGCTAATTGTGCTGAAATAAAACAGAAAAAAGGCCCCTCCACCAGGCATGTGGTGTGCTGGGGTCTGGGGAGCAGGGCCTGCATGAGCTGGTGAGCACTGTGGCCCAAACAAAAAGCCGGCCATTTACTAACCAAAGTAACTACTACTACTAGTAAAATCAAGGCTAGATAAAGATACATATTAAATATTGTGGAATGAATGAGGACTAGTCAATGAAATAACTGAGCAGTACTCATAAAATGTAGGTCGTGAAAAACAAGGGAAAACTGAAAAATTGCCTCAAACTACAAGAAATTAAGGAATGCAATGTGGTCACCTGAATGCTGTCAACTATGGATGTTAGCTAAAAAACGTGTGAAATCCAGTTAGTGGTGGTATACCAACGTGATTTCTTAGTTTTAACAAATGTGCCATGTTATATAAGATAACTTAGAAAATGAACTCAGCCATCTTCACAACTGCTCCATAAACCTAAAGTTTTTCAAAATTACATATACATAATTTTGACCTTACTCCTTTAACCCTTTGAGTTTCTACTTCCATTTCAGGTTTCCTCTCACAGTTGATCCTAATGTAATCACATCTCTTTTTACTTAGCATCATCTTTATACTTCTTAGGAACACTTAAACTTTTGATTTCCTGTAACCTAGTGTCTAAATGTTAAGAAAAAATCTGAATTATAATTATTAATGGGCACTTGATCAAAGCAAGGTAATCAACACATCTTGATAATCACTAAAGGAAAATACACTTTTACTGAAAATGCATTCCATAATGGAAGGGATGGAATTTTTTCCAATTTCAGCATGTATTTATGGATGGATGTGACTTTTTGCTACAATGAGGTAAACTACCATCAATTTTATTGTCCTTTTCCTTCCTTTGTTTTTAAGAATAAATTTAACCCTTGAGAAAACTTCTCCATCTAAATAGTAGATGGTAGTGGAGAGTAACTCTGCCTACCCGGAGCTGCTCTGCGGTGTGTATGACTGGTTTTCAGGCTGTGCCTAACCCCAAGTTCCATTCTGAGAAGCAGTAGTTTGCTATAAATGACTCCACCTTGAATACAGGTGCCAAGGCACAAGGACTTTGACCTTGTCTGTACAAGCAAAAGACCATCGGACAACTCATTGAGGCCAACTTATCAAACCAAACCCGGAGCACCTGTACCCATCAGGTCAGGAACACCAGGCACGGAGCTTATCGACCTCACCAGAGGAAACACCCTCATCCAACACTCACAGAAGACGACCCCCAAGAATGGACACAACGGCAGCCTGACCCGTCACCTGGTCACTCATCGTAAGCCTTGCCGAGAAAATCGCCACAGAGAAACCTCGCTTCTCTGTCCCCTGGCTTCAGCTCAGCGCTGTTGGTCCCCCTGTGGGACAAGGCCAGCCAGCTCCCCGACGCCGTGGCCATCCGACTCTCGTCGTGACAACGAGGAACTGACCACAGCACTCGGCGTCCCGTCTGTCCTGGCCTGTGCTCTTGCACCGAATCCGGAACCCCGCGGCCGGTTGCCCTGGGCCTGCCTGACCTGGTAGCCCTGCCGCCCCAGGATGAGTGACTGGAGCCCTACCGACGGTGATTCAGAGCCGAGCCCTGGGGACCGCAGCCCCCGGGCCCGGGTGGGCGTCCCTCGCCTAAGGCCAGCCCTGGGGGAAGACGCGGGGTGCGCCGTCACGGCGTACTCCCGACAATGGGCACTGAGTGGAGCCACGCCACTCAATCCTGAATTCTTTCTTGGGGCAGTCTTTACCACTGAGAACATTTTCAGCACCTTCAGGTAAAGCCTCCTGGCTCCTCTGGCGACTTTTACGACCGCAAAGAATTCAAAATCCTCACCGGGTTTGCCACCCCACGTTGAGGCGGCCGCTCTCCTGGTGCCGGCCCCCATGTGGCACCTGCCGCTCGGGCCATCCGCGCAGTCCTTCACGACCGCCCTCTGCTCGCCGGCGCCCTCAGGGCGGCCACGGCGAGTTCGACC
>NW_026000037.1:1561583-1597389 GCF_001458135.2 Marmota marmota marmota
GTGGGTGGCGTCGGCCGAGAGGGGGCGTGCGCTGCTGCCCGGCCTTGCTGGTGTCCCTGCGTGGGCGGCGTCCCCGGGGACCCCAAGGACTCCAGCCCTGGGGTTTGCGGGCGGTGCCCCTCGCAGTTATCGCAGTCCTATAGTTTGCGGTGCCCCTTGGTGTCCCCGCAGCTCTGTTGTCCCCGCAGCTCTGGGGATTTCGGCCTGCGCGGGAGGCGTCCTCCCGTGTCCCCGCAGCCCCATGATCTGAGTCTTCAGCGGGCAGCTTGGCTTCCTGTGCCCCACATCCCCGGGGGTGGGGGTCGCCTCGGGCCCATGTCCCCTCTCTCCTGGGAAGCAAGGGGTCAGCGCCTGCTGAAACGCGACGAGCAGACTGAAGAGGGTTGGCTGTGGTCATGGGAGTGTGTGAAAAGGCATTTGTGGAAACGGGTTTGGGGGTTCTCCCCGAGTATTTCGGCTTCGCAGTATTTTACTTTTTTCTTCCCCTTCCAATTTTCTCATGGTTTGTAGCTGAGAAAACGTCTGGCAATAATGACTGGTTTCAGAATTCCAGGGTCCCTAGTTTTGCTCAGATGCTGAAAAAGAATTTGCCAGTTCAGCCATCAGCCCAGACCGTGACCATATCCGCGGGATACTCCTCCTCAGACAGCTGCAGCTTGTCGAGTATGGCATCCAAGGTTACACAAGTGACCGGTAGGACTTCTTCATTTGTAATCGTGCCCCAGTTCTTAGGATTCTTGGAAGGGGAATAAGTTCCTTTGAGCCTCTGATTTGAGTGTGCCCTGGATGTTAGGTGTAGACATTTCTCTGCAGCTGAGTCCCACCTGGGGCCTCTAAGCTGATTCCCAGCCTCTAGGAGGCCTGAAGAAGCTTTCGCAGTCCTCCCTTAACTACTCATTACTGCCTTGACTGCTAAACCATTTCAAGCGTGTCATTGTCTTTTTGATGTGAGGCTTTGGGTAAAGGACTGGATTTACACTAGTTTGTATTCCAGAAATCACTTAGCCAAGTGTTAAATATAAAGCAAGGGCTTATACTTGAAAAATTAAGTGGAATTTGATTCAAATTCAAATTTATTGTAGTGTTTGAATATGACAGGCAGTATAAAATAGTGGATGAGACCCAGAAACTGGGTTGTACTCCCCACAGATCTGGATCTTTCTCCATTCTAAGCCTTAGTGACATCATCTTTAAAAAAAGGCATAGCCTCTGAAGACCTTGACATCACTAAAATTCCATGCATTTTCAGTATTAATATGGTAACATTTCTCTTTTCAAAATGGTTTTAGTATGTCAAAAGATATAATAGATTGTGCTTGTCATGTGTGCCAAAACTGTACAGTAGAAACAAAAAAAAATGCATGTGATTGTGTATCTTCCATTTTTGAGGAGGATTTTTATGCTTTTGCTCACTTTTGTATTTTAACCAAATTGACCATGTAAACATTTATTTTTAGGTAATTTTCCAGAACCATTGCTTTCCAAAGGTCTTTCATCTATTTCACATCCTGTCCTGCCTCCAAAAAAAATACCTAAGGAATTTATAATGAAATACAAACGTGGAGAGATAAATCCTGTGTCGGCCTTGCACCAGTTTGCACAAATGCAGCGGGTTCAGCTTGACCTAAAGGAGACTGTAACAACAGGCAAGTGCAAAGTTGTCTGGTTATTACGGTGCTAGAAAATATCTTTCCAGTAAATGGACACTGAAGTGATGCTATGCCAGTAACCTTGGGTAACAAATAGATATATTGAGAAAACACCACATTCTATATTATAAAAAAATGGGCTTAATCTCTGTGTAACTTACTAGCTTTCTTGCGTTATTCTCAGACTGTCCCTGGAAAATGTAACCCATTGGTCATTATAAGAAAGACAAGTGGATCAGTTGTTTTCTAGGAAGAATAACTCAAAAACATGACCTATTGATTGCCAATGGGTTCATTTTTTGTTTGAAGTATGATTCGGTAGGTTTGGTGTCGAGACCAGAGTATCAATATTTTTAGCAAGCTCTATATGTAATTTAGATTCATGGTAAAATTTGAGAACCTGGGTTATAAACAGGTGACACTTATAGACTCAGCATTTGACCCAGAATGCACATTAAAAGATTTGGTGTGTAATAATATCTCCTTTGTACAAAGCATCTGGGCCACTTGTTAAATATACAGAATGCTGTGTGGTTTGGTAAATTTGAACTGAAACACAGGTGATTATGAAGGAAGAAATTCGGGAAATTGAGGTCTTAGATGGGGGAAAACAATTCACTCAGATGCCCTCAGGAGTTCCTGGTAAAGCCTTAATGCAAAATTAAAAAACAATGTGCCAGGTGTGGTTGCACAAGCCTGTAATCTCAATGGCTCTCGAGGCTGAGGCAGGAGGATCATGAATTCAAAGCCAGCTTCAGCAATTTTGCAAGGCCCTAAGTTACTTAGCAAGATTCTTTCTCAAAATAAAATATAAAAGGAGTTGGAGATATGGCTCAGTGGTTAAGAGCCCCTGTGTTCAATCCCCTGTACCAAAAAAAAAACAGTTAATGTAATGTGATTGTATGTGAGGAAATAAGATACTGGATTTATGTGCATAGTCATTGTATCTAGCCATCCATAACTAAAGACTAGCGATTTAGGCTCCTAAAGTTTCTAATACCAGTAAGTAAAACTTGAAACAGAAATTATTGATCTGTGATTTTAAGAGATAATTCCATTTTGTTTTCATTAGGCAAATATGAACAGTAAGTAAAAGTGTAAAAATAATTCTAGAAATTTTGGAGGACTGGACATCAAGTTTAATTCTTTAGGATATCTTCGTTATTGTATTTTGGGATTTTCTCCTGGTTTCCCACCCTCAGCCTTCCCTGAGCTCTAGTAGATTGAGCTGTTTACCATTATGCCCTGAAATGTTCATAAGTTTTCTTCAAAGGGATTCCTTGTTTCTGGAGCTTATCAAAGGATCAGAGTAATCTAAAGGTGGGAGAAATTCCCCTTGTATTAACAATTTTAAAAAGAGTGATAAAATAACAGAAGTCTCTACAGTGTACCTCTCATTGGTTGTTCAGTAGATATTTGAGTGATTACCATTGCCAGGCATGAGATTCCTGTCACTCCATGCTTGACATGTATTCTAAAGTTGCGGTGTTGTTCACTCTGGATCTGGAGCCAACCTAGCTTCTTGAATTCTCTAAACTAGTTCATGGGCCCATCTATCTCTGTTGTAAACCCTTATTGGCCATATAAAAAGAATGGTTGGTGTTTTAGACTAAATTTTACAGAATATTTTTACTAGAATGTTTTCCTATATACAAACATTATTTGCAGGAGTGTACTGTGAGTTACTGTAGCAGTCATTCTGTGTTCTTTTTCTAGGTAATGTTATGGGACCATATTTTGCTTTTTGTGCTGTTGTGGATGGTATTCAGTATAAGACTGGACTGGGACAAAATAAAAAGGAGTCTAGATCCAATGCAGCAAAGTTAGCTCTTGATGAGCTTCTACAATTGGATGAACCTGAACCAAGAATGATAGAACCATCAGGTAAATACTCTTGATTACAAAGTATTTGGAAAATGTATCATTTTCCAGGAGGAATTACCTAAAGATTGATGTTAATGAAGAGTTACTTGGTAGCTACAGAAAAGAACTTACTGGATTCACTGATATATTTAATAGTAGTCGAAATGCTCTTGTTTATTTCAGTACCACAAGTCATTATGAATGTGGCTAAACTGATAACTTGTCAGATTATTAATTATTTCTAATCCTGAAATGTGTTTTTTGTGTAATATATTAGATTCTTACCAAGGCACTTAATTCTGTATATTTAGTACTAAAAGGGATTTAATGCATAGTTTACAAATTTTCCTGTATTAGATTTAGTAAAATAGTTGTTAGTTAAGAAAATGATAACTGAAGGTAGCATGGCAAATAGATTAAGAATGTATATTCCAGAATTAGATTGATAATATTGAAATGTTGACCATGGGCCATCACATGAATTGCCCTCTAAACCCAAGTTTCATTTGACAGGTAAAAACAATGACGTTAACTATATTCTGTGACTGTTACTAAGATTAAATGCATACAAAACACTTAACCAGTGCCTGGTGAATAATACAGAATCAATTGATAGTAGGTCTTATTATTAACTATTAGTTTGAAGAATATGTTAACAAATTGTTATTGTTTTTGCCAGTATTGGCTTCATGTTAAATTGTTTTGATTTACATGTAAATGAGGCAACTTTTAAAACATCTTAATTTGATTTTAAGCAGTGACTATAAATTCATTCTTGATAAATACAAGTCTGTTTATTCTACTAAAGCCACAGCCCAGCAGCTTTTCTTTCATTTCTTAAGGTTCTTTAAGTTAAATTCTTTATATATTTTAATTGTTATTGTTTAATTAAAGCAGTTTATTTAATAATAAAAAACAAGTAATTTGGCCACACCTTATGAGGTGTGTTTTAATGTTTTTCTCACTGTTTTTCAAATAGCTTGTCATATTTTGGATTTAGAGATAGAGTATTTTCTTAATTTTTATATTTTTATGATTTAATATTTAGGGCAAGGTATGATTTTGGTAAATGTCTTAAGTTTTGACACTTATTATAAATGTCATTTTATTCTTATTATTCAGGTATGACTTTTTACATGTTATTTGACCTACAAAAGAACATTGATCACTAAATTCACTTTGTTAAAAATTCAGTTTTAAACTATTCCTTTTGTCCTACTTTGTACATATGGGTTGTTTTCTGGTTTGCTTTCAGCAGGGGGGTCAAGGGTGGCATTTTTCCCTAATACTTATGTTTCTTCTAGTTATTTTTCATGTTTGTCCAACACCTTTAATTATCCTGGGTTTTTTGAAAATAAATTTGTATTAGGTATATAATTGTTTTTTGGCATGATCAAAGAATGTTTTATTAGAAGTAACATTTGTATTATCAAGATTATCTAACAATCATGCTACTTGATTTCTTTGTTTCCTATTTTTGTCATATGGATGATATTTTGACTTAATAGTTGGAATTTAATGACTCAACCAGAAACTTGTCTTTATAATACAAAGTCATTTGTGACAATTTTGAATCCTTACTTTATCTAATAATTTTACTTATCTGTATTTATTCAGGGTCAGCACTGCATTATGTTGTGATGAATAAATACTACCCACGTGTGGCTTAATAACTTAAGATTTAGATTTTTTTATAGTTATGTCTTTGCCTATCCAGAATATTTAACAAGTAAATGTGAAATGTAGAACCTATGATGAAGAATATTAAGACATTCCTTTCATTTGTTAATAGGAATTCCTTTTATAAAATTATTTTATCAGCTATCAAACTGCCTACATATACTTTGTCCCCAGTAGTATTTTCCCGCTTTCCTTCCAACCATAGCATGCAGTAGAAATGTTTTTAGGAAATACTGTGTTCCAGAAACTGTGGTAGTCTTGACCCATCCCCTGTCCTCTAAGAGCTAAATACTTTTCTGAAATCAAGTTAAAACATATTTAAGAACTGGGAAATAATATATAATAAGGTTGTCTTTCCCCTGTAGTTGTTTTAAACAACTGAGTTTAAAAATTCCTTTCTTGAGAAAGGATGTAGAAGAAAGAATTGAGGATTTCTTCTCTTTACTGTCTATTGACTTTATCTTTTTTTTGTCTTTTATACTTAAAAATTTGAAAGCTGATCATTAGTATTTTTTCAAACTTCTAAACTCATCACTGTTTGAAGATTCTTTTTAAAATTTTTTTAGATGTTGATAGACTTTTATTTTATTTATTTATTTATATGTGGTAATGAGACTTGAACCCAGTACCTCACACATGCCAGGCAAGTGCACTACCGCTGAGCCACAGCCACAGCCCCCTGAAGATTCTTTTGTGTATCTTTTTTCCAGTATTTTTAAGTAGATTTTGTTAACCATATAAATTCTTCTCAAGGATGATGTGATTGATTCTATTAAGTCTTGAAAATCTAATACTTTTTGACATGTTGTAAGAGTCTGATTTTTAAGTTTATTGACTTTTTAATCATTTAAAAAATTTTTCCAGGCATGGTGGCGCATGCCTATAATTTCAGCAACTTGGGAGACTGAAGAAGGTTCAAGGTCAGTTTCAACAACTTGGCAAAACCCTCAGCAACTTAGGGATACCCTGACTCACAAAGGAGCGGGGATGTAGCTAAGTGGTAAAGTGCCCCTGAGTTCAATCCCCAGAAACAAAAAAAAATTTAATTGTAAAATATACTTCAAATTTACCATCTTAACCATTTTAAAGGTACAGTTCAGCAGTATTAAATCCATTCACTTTGTTATTCAACCAATATCCAGAATTTTTAAAAAATATTTTTAGTTGTGGATGGACACAATGCCTTTATTTTTTTGTGGTCCTGAAGATGGAACCCAGTGCCTCATACATGCTAGGCAAGTGTTCTACCCCTGAGCCACAACCCCAGCCCCTAATATCCAGAATTCTTCCTCTTACAAAACTGAAATTATACATGCATTAAATAACAACTCCCTGTCTCTTCCCTAAGCCCTTGACAATCACCATGCTACTTTGTGTCTCTGTAAGAGAAATCGGGTAGAATTTGTTTGCTTTTTCTTCTGCAACTGGTTTATTTCACCTAGGATAATGTCCTCAAGGTTCATCTAGGTTGTTGTACGTGTCAGAATTTCTTTGCTTTTAAGTGCTCAACAATATTCATGTGTATTCCGCATTTTATTTATCCATTTTTCTGTTGATGGACATTTGGGTTGCTTACATTTTTTTGACTCTTCTGAATTTTTGTTGTTGTGATTATTGTGTATAGATATCTTGTTGATATCCTGCCTTCAGTTCTTTCAGTTATATACCCAGAAGTGAAATTGCTGGATCATTTGATAAGTTTTTAATTTTTTGAGAAATCACCATACTGTTTTCTATAATGGCTAAACCATTTTATTCCTATCAGCTGTGCATAAGAGTTCCAATTTCTCCACATCCTTGTTTTTTACTTATTTTTTGTGTTTTACTATGAGCTAATCCTAATGGATGTGAAAAGTGGTATTTTATTGTGGGCTTTACTTTATTTCCCTAGTAGTTAATGATGTGAAGCATCTTTTCATGTCTTGTTGGACATAGGTCTGTCTGCTTTAGAGAAGTATCTATTCAAGTCCTTTGTTTATTTTTCAACTAGGCTGTTTTTTGTTGTTGAGTTTAAGAATTTCTCCATTCTGGATATCAAACAGTTATCAAATTTGCTAAAATGTTTTCCCCATTCTGCAGGTTTCTTTTTCTGTTGATAGTGTCCTTTTCTGTATAAGTTTTTAATTTTGACAAAGTTCAATCTTTTTTTGTTGTTGCCTGTGTCTTTTGTCATATCCAAAAAATCATTGCCATATTTAATGTCTTGAAGCTTTTCCCCTGTTTTCTTCTAGAGTTTTATAGTTTTAGCTCTTATGTTTAGATCTTTGATCCATTTCAAATTTTTTGCATATGATGAAAGGATCCAACTTCACTCTATTGCATATGGATACCCAATTCTCCCTGTGTTATTTGTTGAAAATATTGCCCTTGGCACTTTCGTTAAAAATCATGTGACCATATATGCACGGGTTTATTTCTGGGTTGTCTGATCTATATGTCTGTCTCTATGCCAGTAATATCCTATTTTAATTAGCCTTGGAGTAAGTTTTGAAATTAAGATGTTTGAATCCTCCAACTTCTTTTTATTTCAAAATTTTTTCAACTATTTTTACATGGCATTTTAAAATGCAGAACATTTTGTGCAGTCTGGTTTTATTTCTTTATTGAGATTATTTGTGCATAATAAACAGGGCTTAATATCTACTTAGCCACACTCACTCAAGTAAATAGAATTGAATCCATCTTTCTCTGAGTGTTTAAGGTTCTGCTTTTCTCAAGTCTGGGTGTATAAACTTAACTATAGTTAGCGTTTCTCTAATATGAGCCCTAAGGTAACATTATCACTAGTTCTTTGCTCAGTTTACCATCTTACTCAAATTTTAGTCTAGAGTACTTTGTCTTTGTGAATGATTTTTAAGAGATTGGCTACTTTAATTGGGATCTTAGCTTCTGGATCCATGTCACTTGTTTTTTTTTTTGTTTGTTTGGTTGGTTGGTTGGTTGGTTGTCCCTCTGATTTAGTGTCATGTTCTTGTTTTTTGGATTCCTTAACTTTGGGGACTGAATTGGAAAGCAGTTGCAAGGAATGGCTCTAAAAGCATTGAGAACTTTGACGCATTCTCCTAGAAAATAGCCTGGTAAAATAGTATTTAAAATGATAATTTTTATTCATTTTTAATAGAATATTCATTTAAAATATTTTCTACAGTATTATAAATAGAAAACTGTTCATAAGTATCAAAAAAGACTGGTTTGGTTTGCACAATGTTGCAACTTTTACAAAGCAATCTATGTAAGAAATTCAAACTTGTTTGCATATCTGGTATCAAAATGCAAAATACTTTATCAAGGCTGAGCTAATGAGCATTCAATGATCTAGAGTTCGTGGAAGTATACAGGAAATAATCATTCTTGGATTACTATCATTACAGAATAGTAGTGTGTTAGCTGTCTGGAATATTGAAGTTTCATGTTTCCTGATGTTTTGTTTGCAGGTCCTCCTCCTATCCCTGCAGAACCTGTTGTTACACCTGAACCAGCTTATGTTTCAAAAGTACATTATGGTAGGAAAGTCCTTTGTGATGTTCTTTTTTAGAAGATTAACTCAATTAAAATTATAATTAATATGCATAGGTATTAAATGTATATTATTTACACCTCTGTAAAACAAAAGGAAAATTTCTATGCTAAAAATGAGAGAAATGAGAAGAGGAGAGATTAAAGGAAGGAGTTTCCTCTTATAAGATAGTTCATCAATTTTATGTAATTGCTTTTTTTTTTTTTTTTTTTTTTTTTTTTTTTAAANCAGTCAACCATGGTTTGAAAACATTAAATGGAAAATTCCAGAAACAATTTACAAAATTTAGATTGTATTGGTAGCAATGTGATGAATTCTTGCACTGTTCTACTCCATCACTCCTGGAATGTGAATCATTCCTTTGTCTAGTGTATTCTCACTGTATATGCTACACACCTATTAGTACCACACCTTGGTTATCAGTTTGATTGGTCACAGTATTGTAGTACTTGTGTTCAAGTAACCCTTTCATAATATCCTAATGCTACATCAAATTGCCTATGTCAGTCACCTCGCTTCATCTTATCACACAGACATTACATCATTCTTACAGCATTCTAAAAAGGATGCTAAATACCATCCTGGGTTTGAAGCTCCCACTGTAGACTGTGAATTGAGTTGGTCTCAGCAAATTCTTTAGGTATCCTTACAACTCACAGAATTAAATTGTCCCCATAGGAATTTTTTATACACAGATGCTAGAGCTGGGAGAGCTTATGTCCCTGTCAGGGTTGAAACCTGAACTCAGAGTGAACCAAGTGAACTCTGAAGGGGAGCACTGAATGCTGCTATTCTATATCTCTGCTATTTATTTACTACAAGGATAGCACATACTTGTTACAAGAAATGCTAACATCGTGGAAAAATGTAATTTGAAAGTGGGACAGTCGATATCAATCAGGATCCCAACAGAAAACAGATGGCACACTCAAAAGTATCTTCTCAAAAAAGACTAATAAAGGTACTCAGTGCAAGCAGATGCCAGGAGGGTAAGGGTAGCCCAGTACAAAGTCAGTGAGTGCTGTGCCCAGGGCACCCCTAGACAGAGCTCCAACCTTCAACCATCAGAGACCTGAGTGACCTGGCCAGGAGGTTCCAGGAATAGATCTCCTAACCTCATCTCTTCCCACTGGCCCATCATCTGCGGATAATACAGAGAACGGTGCCTGAGGGGTGGGGTTCCAGACAGAGGCCAGAGCCAAGAGAGTGGGGGTTAGGTCCAAAGGGGACATCAGGTTTCCACACAGCCTCCTAGAATTCCATTCCATAAAGCAACCTCTGTTCACTGCAATGTCTCTAACACATGTGACCTGACCAGGTCACTCAGGTCTCTGATGGTTGAAGGTTGGAGCTCTGTCTAGGGGTGCCCTGGGCCCAGCACTCACTGACTTTGTACTGGGCTACCCTTACCCTCCTGGCATCTGCTTGCACTGAGTACCTTTATTAGTCTTTTCTGAGAAGATACTTTTGAGTGTGCCATCTGTTTTCTGTTGGGACCCTGATTGATATTGACTGTCCCACTTTCAAATTACATTTTTTTTCCACGACGTTAGCATTTCTTATAACAAGTATGTGCTACTCTTATAGTAAATAGCAGAGATATAGAATAGCAGAGAGACAGATTCTTGGATCACTCACCAAAGCTAGATTTTCCTCTCACCAAAGTTCCTGTGGCCAGCCTGCTGCCCATGACTTGTGCAGAGAATTGCTTGAGGGGAATGAAGTCTGCTGCATACACAGACTTAATTGAGAGCCATGCAGACATAAAAGTGGGACTGAAAGGAGGCAGCAGCACAGAGGCTGGGCCTGAAGTAACATCTGAGAGGTAGAAGGGAGGATGGGGCAGGCATGTTCACCCAGCTGCCAGGAGTGGCCCCCACACTCTGCCCCTGGAAACTCTCCCCTCCACTTGCTGCCTCTCCCAGCTGAGCCTCCCCTTGCCGTGCCCTGCAACCTCCTCTCCCCAGTACATGCACACACATACACAAATACACTGAAAGTTCCTTGCTCAGGAGAGAGCTCCTTTGTCCAGTGCAAAGACAGGTCAGAGAGAAGAAAAAATGGGAAGAGGAAAAAGGCTGGCATGATCAAGTGTGGAGGCCCTGAGGGCTCTGAGCAGCTATGAGTTTCACTTCATTTTTAAAAGGCTGTGTGGCTTTGCTGCTGCTGCTACTAGTGTGTGTGGTGTGTGTGTGTGTGTGTGTGTGTGCGCGCGCGCGTGCCGCGCCCTCGTGTGCACGTGTTAGTTGGAATAGTTGAGGAATTGTGGGTGACTCTCGCTTTTGGGCTTGAACTGAATGATACGTGAGACTCAGAGGCTGGGACATGAACATGCGTACATGGAGTAAGGCCCATGTGAGTCCTGATTTCAGTTTGTCTGTGTAAAGTTTGAGATGCCCTGACCTACAATCAGGTGATTGGATCTATGCATTTGCAGCTTAGGTGAAAAGTCAGGAAGAAAGATACAAATGTGGGAATCTCCAGCAGCTGGACTCCAGAAGATGCTGACTCTGAGGTCTTCAATAGGTTTGGGTAGGAAACTTAAGCACTGGGTGGGGATCTCTTCCTCTCTCGTTCCATTTTTTTTTTTTTTTTTTTTTAAGAATTCTTTGTTCTGATTATTCTGGTTATTAATGTAAACCAGTGGCTTTCTGGTGCTTGATGTCATTTGGCACATTCATTTCAAATAATCTATTTACTTTGTTTTAAAGCCAGTTACAATCACTCAAGCCTAGGAAAATTACAACTTAAAGTTACTAGTTGTGTGTTCTTCTCTCAGTTACTTCTTTGTATACTTGAATTTTGTCATTTGTAAAGTGGCCATTACAGTAATTATCTCATAGAGCTACTGTGAGGATTAAATGAATTCATACATATGAAATACTAGATTAGTGCCTGACACACAGTAGGTGCTCACTTAAACAGTAACTTTTTTATTTTATTATAATGACTCATCACTTTCAATATCGTATGGTAGTTGTTAATGTCCTTTTCCTGTTAGACTGTTAATCTCCTTGAAAGCAGAAATTTTTTCTTGAATTTCTCCATTGACAACATGTCATACTGCAGATTTTAAAGTTTGTAATGTTTGTAAAGTGAAAAAAGAAAAAAAAGCCATTCTTCCATTTTCCAGGTCTGGAAGTTAGGATTTGAAATTTTTTATGTGACCTTTGTCTTCCATTGTTTTTCTAAGGCAATGAAAAAGGCTTCACACATTTGTATGCTTGACATTGAGTAAAGAACCAGGCCAAGGAAAATACACACATTCAAAGGACAAATCCACTAGTAGTTAGATATGGTCACTTGACTTAACAGTCACTGGAACTGATGAACCAGAAGAGCCATGAGGGGTCAGTCCTACAGCAGTGACTTCTTAATATGGAAAGAGGCTCTTGTCTTTCAGCCTTTGTGGACATTTTTAATGACTAATGAAATAGATCTCAAGAATGGGCAATAACAGATTGTGTTAACTGTGAATGAGGAATATGTAGTTTCAGTAAAAAATAGGAATAGATTATGCTTTGCAAAGCTTAGGGCAGGAGTCAAGTATCAGAAAAAGGAGAGCAAAACATCATCCTTTAACCTTGGGGTAAAACAGGAGCTGTGTTACAGCTTTTGAAAGAAAGGGGAAAAAAAGCTTTGAGAATGATAAAAATCTTAGTACTCTCTGATGGTCCAGTTATTAAATAGTCTTTCACAGCCTATTTACCTTGCTGTATGATTCTAACTGGACTGTGTTTTCACTAAAAATAGAAGCATTTTGGCTCTGAAGATAGGTTTAGGTCACTCATGATATTTGAATAACACTTGAAATTAACAACTTGTAGTAAAAAAAAAATTGTTAACTGACATTGTGTGTGTCATCTGTTTACTTCCTCCTTCATTCCCAATAACTTGTGAGACTATTTTACTTCCTCAGCAATTAGGACACACGCATAGGGAAAACAGTATTGTACTTCCTTCATACATGTGCTAAGAAGATATTCAGGGAGCAACTAATTATATTCATAATATTTGTTATTTCATTTAATACTAAGATCAAGACGTATACTGGTGTATTGGGGTGTGTGTAGGGGCTGTTATTTGCAATGCTGGAGTCAAACCCTGGACTTTAAACATGCTAGGCAAGCGCTCTACCATTGAGCTGTATCCCCATCCCTATCTCCCGTTGGTATATTGATTCCCAAATATTTTTTGATATTTTTAAACATTTTCTTGCCACATGCATAATTCTTATTTGGTTAGTATTATGTATTTTTCTATATCGTCACAAACTAATTACTAACTGCATAGGACATGGTTGAATAAATTACAGTCCATTTCATTTTGTGGAACCATTAATAAGAGTGAAATAACACTAATGTCTCTTTTGATGTCCAAGATAAAAGTAATGTGAAGAGTGGCGTTTAGCATACCCTAGTTATTTTTTTAATGATTCATGTTTACATTTATACATTGTTTCTTAAAATAACCTTAAGAAACTGGTAATAGTGGTTTTGTATCTGGAAAGGAAAACTTGTGAATGTATACCTTGTTTTGAAAAAGAATAAAAAATCGTTTTTGTTTTTTTTAAACATGAAGTGGAAACTGCATATTCTGTACCATGAGTTTTGTAATAAAGAGGTACTAGTCCATTCTGCTTTCTCAGAGCTCCATTTTTGTGATTAATTTTTCAAGTGTTTAAATTTTTGATAATATGCATTTGCCTGTTTTGCCACAAATAGAGTATTGATTAACAAAATGCAAGTTTCCTGTAATTACGAACATATAAATAGGGTACCTGAAAAATAGTGTATCCAGTTAGGAGAGTATTGAGACTTGCTAACATACTTCAGCACTTGTGCCTTTTAGATGATAGTGGTTATTAAGGAAATAAGAATTTGTACAGAAATTATAATTGTACACTTGAAATATATGTAGTACATGAGAGCAAAATTATTCCATTTTTTTAATTCAGTGGATGTGAGCCCTTGATAGACTATCAGTATACACCATGAAACATGCGATAACAAGAGCCATCATTAGTTTTTGACCAAACTTGGAGAAACGGTGTATTAAGTGCTGCTGCAACTCATTCTCTAATGAGTCTTTACTAGGAGTACACAATTATATATACACAAAGGAACATGATCAGGGCCTAGAATCTCAAAGCAACTCATTGATGTTTATTATTTATAAATTGTTCTAGTATGATCCTAGTTTCTCAAAAGTGTTTTTTAAGTTATATATATATATAAAGTTATCAGTGGACCTTTATTTATATGCAGTGTTGAGAATTGAACCCAGTGCCCCACACATGCTAGGCAAGCGCTTTGCCACTGATCCACAACCCTAGCCCCCTTAGTACTGTTTTAGCCTTCCTTCAAAGTTGAGTTCTTTAAAGTGCGAATGCAGAAGTATATCAAGTCTAGATGCTTAGTGGTTTGCTGTGGTTCTCAGTGGGGCAAATTCTAAAGGAGTATATTTTGATTGTCACAATGACTGGAGAGTATTTTGCCATTTGGCAAGATATTGGTCATCTTGCAATGTGCGAGACAGTCCTCTGCAATAGAATTGCCTTGTGACATGACTGTCAGAGTAAACTCTGAAAGTATAAATCATAGTCCTCTAGTAAGTACTGACAAGTCTTTTTACAAGAAATATCCAAAACTCAATAATAACTTGTATTCTTTTACAATTGAATATTTTAAAATCCCAAATTGACATGTTAGAAATTTGCTTATGTCTTTGTAAATTAACTAATTTGAATTTGATTCTAAAGTTATAATAAAAATAAGACATCTCTGGAAAAACAAATGTTCTTCAAATTCATATTGCTTTTAAATTTTTTCTAGAAGGGAGACATATCCAGTATGCAAAGATTTCACAGATTGTTAAAGAAACATTTAATCAACTAATTTCTAGTCATTCACAGTATCTGAAATGTAGCAATTCATTGGCTGCTTTTATAATTGAAAGAGGTAAGTCCAGATATTTGGGACATTAGTTTGTATAAAAACTAATTGATCTAAACTGTACTTTAGTAATATTTTAGTTAACTATCTTTGCCTCTATTGACCATGATTTTGCATTGATTTAAAGTGACCTTTTCTAGTAGGTGTGAGTCATTCAATAAACACAAATCTTCTCAAATACAGAGATTAAACATCCTGACCAGGAATCAGAACTGAAAAATGATAAAAAGGCTTAACATTTTAAACCTTAACCACTACCATCCCAAAATCTAATCCTCATTTTAACAAACATTAAAAGGGACTATAAAAATTAGCATCTTCATTTTCAATTAAAAAATAGTAAAATACAGATGTTGTGACATTGCAATTCTAATTATCTTTTTTTGTCCTTTTATGTTCTGGGTTGATCATTAAGCATTTGAGTTTTATACTAACCCATGAATTAAGCATTCATAAGGTTTGAATAGAGTAAAATAAAAATTGGGGGGAGAGAAGAAAGCATGAGGGAAGAGAGCAATGGAAAAATGAAACAATGAGCAGATAAATTTATTGCTAGTACGGAGTAGTATATGTACAGGAGCAATACACAGTGTAGTTAGCTTATAAAATGGGGCCAGATTATGAAGTGGCTTAAGAACTAGTCAGATGTTAGGTATGGTAGTAATCTATGAAAGATTTTACAGGGATAGAGACTGTACTGTAATTGTTGGGAAGATTAGTATCAGCTCTGCAACTTCAATTTAGGCAAGTTATATTCTAGTCATCTCTGCTTCAATTTTCTTATTTCTACAAATATGAGTAGAATAGAAACTAACACCCACTCATAGGGTTGTTAGAATTAGATATGATAATGTAAATTTATTTAATACACAGTAGTTGGCATTTAGTAGTCAATAAATTTTATTTGTGGTAATTAAAGTAAATGCCTAAGTAATAATTGGTAACAAACCATTTTTTAAAAAAAAAATGGGAGTTGAACCTGAATTAAGGAATCACAATTTAGGTGATTGTGATAGAGTGCCTACATTAGGATTGAGATGGACAAGAACAGGAAGGAGTTTATATTTCAAAATAGATAAGATAAAATGAAGGCAATGATGAATGATAGATGAAATAAGATGAATAAAAAAGTGTCATTTCAAGTTTACATAGGAAAATAGTTTACCTTATACAAAGTGGTCTAGAAGCTGGTGTGAGATTGGGTAGAGAACGTGGGAGAATGATAAATGTAGTTTTAGAAAATATGGGATGGGGAAGCCTGAGTGAAATCAAGCCAGCATTCTCGGAGTAACTCACAGGACATATAGAAAATATATTCTTAGATTTTATTTCCATGCCTCATTACTTTTTTTAAAAAAAAACTTTACGTTTTTATTTATTTATTTATATGTGGTGCTAAGGATAGAACCCAGGGCCTTACATGTGCTAGGCAAGCACTTTACCACTCATTACTTTTAATTGGGTCTATAAGAAACTGTCAGATCCAATCATTTGTCTCTCCCTTGCCTGTATACTTTCCTGTATTTGTATTTTTCTCCTGTAACCATGGAGGAGGAAATCTCCTTTTATAGGTTAATTCTTTCATGAAAATTTGGATTCCATTTCCTCTACATCTTGATGAATTTTTCTTTTGGTTATATCCTCTTTTTTCGTGTATTATCAATCTTCAGTTTCTTTCAGAAGCAGTTCAGGTCAAATAACAGAAGAGGGAAAAAAGCTGAATTCTTGGCTGAGTTTCGTCCCCTCATAACAGCTTACATCACCATTCATTCTAGAACTTTCCTGACATTGCATAATTCCACTTAGGAGAGGTTTATAGACCTAGTTCTGGAGTCATAGTCTGCACTCAAAGGTCCGTATTCCCTCTTCTAGGGATGAAAGCAGAGTCTGTCCCAGGTGTCCCTGAATAATACACATTGCTTTCATCTTTCCAGTAGTATGGAAAACTGTCTACCCAAACTTGTGTCTTGGAAATAAAACAACAACAAAAAAACCCTTTAAACCCTTGGTACCTTTCCTACTTAAATCCACACTCATCCTTTTATCTGATTTTGTAGCCAAACTTAAATTACTTACAGCTCCTGTGTCTAACTCTACTCCAGTTTAGCTTTTTTCTCTTCTAAAATTGATAATAGTATAACACCTGCTCTCTTGAGCCTGGAAACTAGTCTTATCAAGGCTGCCCTTAACTGCATGTTGCAAAATCTAGTGGATTTTGTTACCTGTTCACATGACTTTCTAGAGACAGTCAACACAGTTTTACCATAACTTGGTTTTTCTATCATACCAATACTCTCTAGGTTTACCTGCCCTCCGCCCTCCCTCCCCCAAACTGGCCACAAATCTTTAGAATACAATGTTATTAACTGTAGTCTCACCAGGGTATACATTAGGTTTCCAGAATTTAATCATAACTGCAGTTTATATCCTTTGACCAGTATCTCCCCATTACTCATGTCCTTATCACTAATAACCCCCATTTTGTAGATTATATATTCCATATACAAATAAGATCATGCAATATTTGTCCTTCTGTGTCTGGCTTATTTCATTTAGTATAATATGTTCCAGTTTCATTTATGTCATTGCAAATAAGATTTCCTATATTTTGTGGTATGAGTGTTGAACTTAGGACCTCATGTATGCTAGGCAAGCATTCCACCACTGAATTACATCCCCAGCCCAATATTTTCTTAAGGTTGAATAGTTGTAGTACACACATACACACACACACATAAAATGTGAGATAAAGTGTGTATACATAGATCAGTTTATCAGTTCATGTGTTGACATACACTTTGGGATGTTGTTAATACCTTGCCTACTGTGAATTGTGCTGCAGTGAACATAGGAGTTCAGATATCCCTTCAGGATCTTGTTTCCTTTGTATGTATACCCAGGATGGGATTGCTGGACCATATAGCAGTTCTGTTTTTATGTCTTAAGAATCTTCACTTTGTTATTCACAATGACTATACTAATTTTTATATTTCTCACAACAGTTTACACTTATCCATATCCTTGCCAAAACTTCTTTTGACTTTTTTGACAATAACTTCGTAGTAATCAGTGTGAGGATATCTTGGGGGTTTTGATGTCCATGTCTCTAAATAGTGATGTTGAATACTTTTCAGAAATACACCTGTTTGTAAGTCCTCCTTGGAAAAGTCTATTCAGGTCCTTTATCCATTTTTAAATATTATTTTAATGAATTGTAGGATATTAAAGTTTCCTTGGGTATGTGTGGAATATTTTCTCCCATTCTGTGGGTTGCCTTTTCATTCTGTCGATTGTTTCCTTTGCTGTGAAGAAAAGAAAGGGTAATCCTGAATGAACCCCACATGCTTTTTGCTTCCTTACCTTCAGTGGGTTTTCCCATAGCTCTTGGTTGGAGCCCGCAGATTCTGCAGCATGGTGCACAGTGCTGCTTCAACCTCACTGCCGCCATTTCTTCCATCCTGCTCTGGAGCAGCTGTTCTGGTGCTCTCTCTGCTCAGGATGGTGTGCTTGTGTGGTTGCTGGCTCCTCACACCACAGCTTATTAGGAAAGGATCATGCAACTATTTGGCATGAAGTATTATTTGATTGTTTTTTACATCAGTTCTGTATTTGTTTCCTTCCATACGCCTACCACAATTTGGGGTTTGTTTGGTCTTTTTTTTTCCCCCCCTCTCCCAGAAGCTTCATGAGGACATGTCTTGCTCCATATGTAAATCCTAGCATCTGCTTCAGTGTCTGATAATTCCTAGGACCTCAGCAGTTTTTGTTGAATTAGAAAAAGTTCTTCAGGTAGTTGCAAATGTATATTGAAGTTTGTTTGAGAGTCTTAAGACTAGAGATTTTCTGAAATCATCACGGAAGTAAAAGAAGGACAATATTTAAAAGGAAATATTTATGGAGAAAAGAACAATGAATTAGTCAGTAGCTGTTGAAAGGCCCTATAGATTATGGGGTGGGGGGTGAGAAAGACTGCCATTGAATTGTGGATTTTGGAAGCATAGAATTTCATGGGAATTCAAGTGGGCACAGCAGAATGTGAATGAAGCAAAGCTACTGGAAAATGCCTACGGTTTCTTTTCAAAACAGTTTGAGTAGAACAGAGAAAACAGTATGGTTCATAGAGAATCTGAGTGGATTTGAGAGGCATTTTATATAGACAGTTTTAAGTAGAATAGCAAATGAAGCCTTTTAAAAAGGTCACATAAATCTAGAGGAGGAGGAAATAGGGGCATGATGGAAAGCCCTATTTTCAAGGATATTTGGTGATTCTGTTGATTCTGTGGCAAAAATTTAGATAAAGAACCATGATATAAGACAGCTGCCTTTTTGAGATATTAAATTTTGCTTCTTAAAAAGACTCCTAAGAATCTTATTTGAATTTATGGAATTATTTTTTCCATCTTTTTGGTCAATATGTTTTACCCAGTTAAAATGGTAGGCTAGAGGTGGGGTTGGGACATAGGAAAGAGAGTTAGAATAACTTGCTGCTGTTAACCTCTTCCTTTCAGTGGGACATCATGAAGTCGTGGCTGTAGGCACAGGTGAATACAATTACAGCCAGTGTATAAAGCCAAATGGAAGAGTGCTGCATGACACTCATGCTATTGTTACAGCAAGAAGGTCTCTCCTTAGGTAAGGTAATGGATATATTTAATGTCATCAAATATCAGTGCTCTCAGCCTGAAGTAAACATATATAAATATCTTTATTTAAAATTGGAATTTTGCTGATCATTGATCCAAGGATATGACAGTTTCTTCATATCCCAGTCATCTAATTATTTTCATGATGACCTTTGTAGATCTTATAGTAATTGCAATGTCTAATGTGAATTTTAGTGACTTCCATTAAGTCCTTGTGAACTAAGTTTTAAGAGTACTAAAGTTTAAGATAAAAAATGCTATCATTTTACTGACTAAAGTTATTGGAAAGTCTAGCTTTAGATTTGCACCAGTACACTCGATCTTTATTTCACCTCTCAATTAGCTGTACTTATCCAAGGATAGCACCAGAAGCTGACAAGATTCCAACTTATGAGTACAATGTGTAAGTGTAATTTATCATCTAGCAGAGTGTTAAGTAAGGTGTCTGTCAGGCTGATAGATAACCAAAGAGAGGGAAAGGGACCAGAGGTACATATGCCTAGTTTCTTTTTCTAAACTCATCAGTCACTCTGCTCCTTGCAAGAAGAATGGAGAACAGATGAGAATCCAGAAATGTTATACTCTAAAAACTTCATGTGAAAACAAACTGTGAGAAATGGGAAGTATCACTAATATCTACCAGCTTTTGGTTCTCCAACGTTTACTTTAATCAAACTTCTTATGGAAATTTTCAAATACAAATGAAAATAAAATGATAGTAAATTCCATTTCCATTATTGTGCTATTTTTGTTTAATCTCTGAATTATCACTTGTAAGTGCTTTCTTGGCTGAAGTATTTAAAAATAAGTTTAGGAATATCCTACCTGAAAAATATCAGCATGTATCTTTAATAATAAGAAAAGAATTGTGTAATGTTAAGTCATTGGAGAAGTCCATGAGGATCTTCCTACTCCTTGTCCTCCCATCCCCCTTTGGTGCTGATGACATTATTTGACCTCTGTAAAACTCTCACTTTTGCATTTATTTCTGCCTGTGTTTGGCATTGTTATACACTGTTGCTTACTTTTTTATTACATATTTCCAGTGGTGTGCTTGAACAGAGTACATTTTAAAATCATGGTTTTTAAATAAGCAAAGTTTTTCCTAGTTTAATTAGTTATAGTCTTTGAGGAGATCTGCTGGTTTTTGTTGTGGTTGGGTGGGGGTTGTTTTGTTTTGTTTTATACTGGGGATTGAATCCAGGGCCATTTAACCACTGAGAAAAATCCCCAGTTCTAGTTCTTTTTTTTTTTTTTTTTTTTTTTTTTTTTGAGACAAAGTCTCACTAAGTTGATGAGGCTGGCTTTGAACTTCAGTCCTCCTGCCTCAACCTCCTAAGCCACTGGGATTACAGGTGTGCACCACCATATCTGGCCTGCTTGACTTTTTAATACAACTTGTGGTAGTCATTATATTTTTCCTATGCTGTTTTTTTCCCCTTTAAAACCAATTAGGAGCAGAACTACTATTGTTGTTGATGGTGATGATGATGTTGAAATATTTGGGTAGAGAAGGGGCTCTTCACTGGAGATTGGGAGCAGAGCCATCTGAGAAAGTAGGGAGGAATCAGTAGAGCAATGGGTCTTTTGCAGGATATGATAGTGGAAGACTCAAATATGAAATGGAAGTGGAGTCATAATCAAGGCTTGGTGTTTTACTGCATGTTACAGGGCAGACTGGCTTCCATTTGAGGGCTTCTTAATTTTTCATTGAATTAAGAGTTCTTAATTTTTTATTATTTTATGAGTTCTTATCTGTATTAAAACTTTGAGGGACTGGGATTGTGGCTCAGTGGTAGAGCGCTCACCTAGCACGGGCGGGACCCGGGTTCAATCCTCAGCACCACATTAAAAAAATAAATAAAAGCATTGTGTTGTGTCCATCTACACCTAAAAATAAATAAATATAAAACTTTGATACAATGGGGGACATTGTTCATGATACACAGATTATAATGCTGATTAAGAAACATCTTAAATAATTTTATTACTTAACAAAATTAAAACATTTATTTTAGGTACTTTTATAGACAGCTCCTACTCTTCTATAGCAAAAATCCTGCTATGATGGAAAAGTCAATATTTTGTACAGATCCAGCTTCTAATCTACTCACTCTGAAACAAGATATCAACATTTATCTGTATATGAACCAGTTGCCTAAAGGATCAGCCCAGATTAAGTCACAGTTGTAAGTATAAGGGAAGTTGTTTTTAAAAGACAATAGGATGGCCACTGCATATTTTCTGAAACTGTAGACACAAGTACATTCATATGGACCCACATTGTTGTTTGTGGCCTGCAGGGGGCCACAAATACTTTTGCCACCTTCTTTCAACTTCATCTATAATATGACTTGTACTAAAAAATTTCATGTACTTCACTTTCTATGCTATTGAAAATCTCCTTTCTACTTTTAAGACTTCACAAACTTTTGTGAAGTGTGCATGTTTATATATAAATACAGGAGTTAGACAAAATTTATGGTCATAACTTCATTGTTTTGTTGAATAAATAGTACCAAGTAGTATAAAATTTTAAAAGTATAGGCAAGCACCATGAAGAAAATAAAATTTGCCTCAAGTCTGACCATCTAGAGAGAACCATGGGTAATGTTTTGATTAAAAATCTTTCCAGTAACACATTTAAAAATAAGGACAACATTTCCTAGAGAGAAACTGAATTTTAGATTTTATTATTTTATCAATTAGAGGTGAATCTTGAATAAAAATTGTCAGTTTTGTTTCTATTTTGTCGTTCTGTAGTTTTAAAAAAATTGTATACAGAGGAAGGAAATGACTAATTATGATAAGAACAAAAAGTAGTTTTTAAGTTGATTTTAAGGTACATAAGATTGTTGATAATATAAAGATTGGGCTGAAGTTGTGAGTATGGCTTATATCTGTTTTGTATTAATCTTGTGGAAGAGTGAATCCATTCCTGCTTTGTTTGGTGTTTGATTCTGTTTCTGTTGCTGGAATTCAGTGTACACTAGCAAATTAAACCTGGTAGAGGACAACGCTTAGTAATGTCTGTATTTTACTTTGTCAACTTTTTTTTTTTTTTAAAGAAACTTGCTTTTCTTTCTCCAGGCGTCTTAATCCACATTCTATATCTGCATTTGAAGCCAATGAAGAACTGAGTCTCCATGTGGCTGTTGAAGGCAAAATTTATTTGACTGTTTACTGTCCTGCAGATGTTGTTAACAGAGTGAACAGTATGTCCTCAAGCGACAAGTTGACAAGATGGGAAGTGCTTGGTGTACAGGGAGCATTGCTTAGTCACTTTATACAACCAGTTTATGTCAACAGCATACTTGTTGGTGAGTGGGGTCTCAGTATCTCCTGGCTTCTTTCACTAAAACTCTCTGTCCTGTGCTTGTAAAATCAGCTTTGGCGTGCACGAAACTTTATTTAAGATGAAAACTCAAACCCAGCTATTTGTTTTATAGTAACTTGTAATCATACTTAGTATATAACTTTTATCATTTATTAGTAGACCAAGAATTAACTTTTTAAATTAGCAAATTAGATGTATTCTGTCTTGATCTTATGTTTTTGTTCACGTAAAATTTAATCCTTCCCTATTTGTTTTGGGAGAAGATGCTTCCTTGAACTTCTTAATGTAAACGCTTATATTGCATTTTACTCCTTCTGACATACAATGTTAAATGCCTATTTTGGCTTTTTCTCACCCTCCTCTTTTTATACATTTGATTATGATAGATGCAGATCCATTTAAGTGGTCAGATGAATATAAAGTAACTGGATTACAAAACAACAAATTACTAATTGACTGTTCTCTTTGGGGGAGAGAGTTCAGATGCTAGATTTTATTTGAAAGGCATTTTAGACATTAACAGAATTTTGTCTTATTTCTATAGTTTTCACATGGTCTTGGTGAAGCAATTTACTGCTGTCACTTGACTCTGATCATTGTTAGTTTTATAAAAACAAATACATGTGCAAGCATTAGACCCGTATGTGGGTAATATTTTTATTTTTAGGCAGTGCTGTTTCTGTATTTTTTCTTAATTTTTGTAATATTTCATACATATGTATTTCTAGTATTTTATCCCTCATTTTCTTTTTTTTGTATTTATTGCCAATATGAACAATTAGTACTTTGTTACATCCTGCTTTTTCATTTAATAATGTATCTCAAAAAGTTTTATGTATAAGTGTATAAAGAATTTTTTAATCCTCATGGCTATATAATGCATAAATATTATCATTGTTTAAATAATTGAATTTTAAATGTTTTTAAGTCTTTTGCAGCTACCAAAATGTTACAGTGAATAAGCTTTTTACATTTGTTTTTCACACATGTAAAAATATATCTCTAAGATGAATTTCTGGAAGTGGAATTATTGGTCAAAATTGTGCATTTATAATTTTGAAAAATATTACAAAATAACACCCTGATATTCCCATGAACAACATATGTGAGTTCTTGTTTACTCAAATCCTTAAAAGTGGTTGTTTCTCAGTCTGCTTTTTCAAAATGTATATTGTTGATGAGGAACCACTTGTTTTTTTTTTTTTTTTTTTTAGATTTAATTTGATTACTAAGGTTCTTGTTCATTATATTTATTTTAGTCACTTCAGGTTTTTGTTTTTTTTTTTCAAAACACTTCAAACTTTCCTGAATCTTAGGAAAGGCTCTTTTTGATCTTAATAAGTGTCTGAAGTGTCTAAGACATCTATGATTTTACTAGAATCACAGCCATGGTAAGCAAAGCTTTGTTTGAAATTTTTAAAATTTGTCATTTGGATGATTGACTCCATATTATAGTTTCTTAAAAGCATGAGCATTTATTTATTTATTTACATATTTATTTACATTTATTTATTTATTTACATATTTGTTGGACATTTTTAAAATTTGTCATTTGGATGATTAACTCCATACTCCATATTATAATTTCTTAAAAGCATGAGCATTTATTTATTTATTTACATATTTATTTTGTAGTTTGGGATAGGGGCTTAAAAATTAGATCTGGTCATTTTGATTGTCATTTTGCACATAGATGTGGGGAATACCAGGCAGCAATAAAAATAATAGGACTTTGGAAAATTGCTTCTGCTTTTTTTTTTTTTTTTTTTTTTGAGAGAGAATTTTTTAATATTTATTTTTTAGTTTTCGGCGGACACAACATCTTTGTTTGTATGTGGTACTGAGGATCGAACCCGGGCCGCACGCACATGCCAGGCGAGCGCGATACCACTTAAGCCACATCCCCAGCTCCGCTTCTGCTTTCTTTATTGGCATCTCTATGGGACACATCTGAAGCTGATTGATAATGTGTGGTGTTTCTAACTACAGATTTCTGGACCTCTTAAGTTCCATTTGGGGAGCAAGGATTACAAAATCCAGAAATATTTTTTTAAAAAAAGGTGATTTGGATACAAATATCTAAATGGTTCACCCTTTGAGCCATTCTCAGTGTCTAAGTGTACACTGGAAGTGTGTAATTTGAATAGCTAAAAGAATCTTAGGAATTAATGGAACTTTATTAGTCACATGGTCTATTGTATTAGATATTAGATATGACTTCATATCTAATATCTAGACTCTTGTGCCATTCCAGATAGAGGATCATCTAAGCCTCCTTTAAAGTATTCAATAATGTGGAGTGCAGTTTAAAGACACCCAGTTTCATTAATGAAACAGCTCCAATCTTCAAAACATCTTCTTTATTTAGAATTGAAGTATGCTTCCCTTTCACTCTGTACTGTGACAATAAAGACTGAATCTAATTCTTAGAAAGGGAATAAGGTCATTTTTTTTTTCAATCAATACTTTTAAATTTTTTATTCTTCAAAACCTATGTTAATGTAATAGAATGTTAACATTTTAAAATAATTTTACTTTTTGAAGTTTGTAGAATGCTTTGTTATACAAATGCTCACTTTGTCATTTTTGCAGTGGTTGTCTTTTTAAATTTAAAACATGGGGCATGGGGATGTAGCTCAGTGGTAGAGCACTTGCTTAGCATGCACAAGGACCTGGTTTGGTATCTAACACTACAAAATAATAATAAAACATGGGGTTTAGGCTTGCATTAAAGAGTCATTTACTATTATTTGACTAGAAAAATGATCCAGAATAATCTGGAAAAATAATTCACTTTGCTTGGCTATTGAAAAATAATTGGATCTGTATTTGTTTTCAAGCTTTTTAAGGTTCATTTTACAAATTTGGTATACACAGTTAAGTTCATCTGTCTAAATATTTAACAAATGTTTGTTCGGATATATTTGTATCCAGGAGTCCTTTTCATATATTGATTCAAATTGTAGGATGGTAATGTAAAGACCAAATGCTGATTTTCTGCTGGAGAAGGAATCTATTTTAAACATAGTTTATGAACTTTTAGGAATCAGTTCATAACCTTAGAAATTATTATTTAGTTTTTTCAGGTCAATAATAAGAGGTTCAGAATATTAATAAAACATTTGCCCAGAGTCATTGTTTGGGTTTCCATTTGGGCTCTACAATAAACAATCTGCGACTTCCCATGCTGAATTCATGGTAGGATTTTTTTCCTATATTAGCTGCTATCACATCTCCTACAGATTAGATTTAACCTTTGACTTCAACCTTTGAGTTTCATGTTATTTCAGATCATTTCATATGAATCAAATCAAAATTTCCCAGTTATATAATTTTGGAGGTATATTTTTCCAGGGATAAGAGTGAACATCAAGAAAAAAATTATACTTCAGATATAGTAAATCATTAAAAGCATTCATATATAAAGGAAAAATGTAAACTGTTAATGGATGTGATTTTTCTACATCATTAGCTTTTATGCTTCTCATTAAAACACTTAAGTAAAACTAATTAATGCTGAAGGAATCTTACAAAGAGTTTGACTTACAGGATTTTTCTCTTTTCCACCTGTTTCTTGCCTTTTTTGTTTTGCATAGCCACTGTCATTATTACAATACATAATTAAATATTACATTTTCCTTTGAATCTATATCTTCCCTTTATTATAGATCCAGTACCTGTTCCTCTGACCTTAGTTTCTTCCAGTTTTTCTCTGTGCCCAACTTTATCTTTAATTTGACTAGCCTTCTAGCCTCCATTTGTCATTTTCTTCCGATTTAGAACACTCAAAGGAATGCTAAGAAAAAGGATGTCAAAAGCAGACTTATCTGCTTTTGTTCATTTTCTAAGGCTTATATGGTCACAATGAGCATAAGTCCTAATAACCACCTCAACAATTCCAGTGATGTGGAAGCAAAACTTTGTGAAATTTGTTTAATGGTACATAGATTTCTATTGTGACAGATTCTGATCTTCTAAGAACTACATCTATGTTTTAAAGTATTGTTTTCTAAATAGAAATGAGGGCTTCCTATCTTTTATTTGAAGTTGGAGCAACCTCCCTATTTTATATTAGTGACACTGTATCTTTCTGTGATCTCTTCTTCAGCAATTGTAACTGAGAATTTAGAGCTTTGGGCATTGGTCAGTTTTAACTAGACATGGTCATTAAATTACTTTGTATTTTGGAGCATTATGATCCTGAAACAGCTGTAATTTATGGCCCTTGGATAATAACTCAACTTTCACCAACTATTTCTCATTCAGATTTATAAATTGAATTATATGCTGATTTTATGCTGTAATAGAAAATAAAGACAGAATGAGCCAAAAAAGTAGTAGTTTTTTTCTGGGCCAATGCTGACTCTTTGATTTTGTTTACTGGAATGACTCATTTTCTCTAAGAATATTTTTAAAATACAAATTTTGTCATTAATTGCTAAAAAAAGTAGGAAGAAAAGAAAAAAGATTGAAAAAAGAGAAATGGGCTTTGGGTTGATTCTGTTTATTTTTCTTAGACATTTTTTAGCATAGTCTTTTCTTTTGATATTGAATTTCTGAGTATTTGTTTTTGCTTTCTAGGTGATGGGAATTGTAGTGATACTAGAGGTTTAGAAATCGCAATCAAGCAACGTGTTGATGATGCGCTCACTTCAAAGCTTCCGATGTTTTACTTGGTCAACAGACCTCATATTAGTTTAGTACCCGCTGCATATCCACCTCAAGTGAACTTGGAATATAAATCCCTGAGTATGAATTGGGCACAAGGGGACATTTCTTTGGAGATTGTCGATGGCCTAAGTGGGAAGATCACTGAAAGGTTAGAATTACAGATTTTTTTAAAAATTATGTATTAAGTAAAAGAAGATGTTTTGATTGCAGTTTCTAACTTTGTAGTATGATTTATTGAATTCTGAACAATTATTATTAATCAAGTGTGACAATGTTACAGGCATCATACTAAATCATTTTTGTTTTCCTGGTGAGAAAACAGGGCCTGGAGAAGTTATATAGCTTATTGAAGTTACATAGTAAGTGGTGAAGCCAGCATCAGACCCAAGGAGCCTGGCTCCAGAGTGTGTGTTTCTCCAGGTATCATTTTGTGATAAGCATTTCAATCATGTGTGTGTTCTAAATATTCAGTTTCACCTGTTGAATCTGAATTTCTGGATTTGGGGCTCAGAAATCTGCATTTTAAATGTGCTCTCCCAAACGTTGCTTATGTACTCTCAGGTTTGAGAACTATGCCATCTTAAACTGCTTCATGATAACTCTGTAGATTGGGTAGTATTGCTCTTCTTTTCTAAGTAAAGAAACTAACATTCAAACTAGGTTAGTTTGCCTAAAGTCACCCAAGTAGTAAGGCAGACAGCTGGGATTTCAATCTGGACATTTTATTTCCAAAGACCTTGTTCTTAATCATAGTGCTCTATGCTGTTTTTGTAATATTCCTGCCCCTGGTGGTTGGGGAAAACCGAAGCCCTTCTTTTAATATGAACATATATTTATATTGAGTTTATAAATGATGTTAAAAGTTTAAAGGGTTAAAATTGCTTTTTCTGTGAAAGATCTCATTAAGATCATGTACAAATGTTTCTTTGTGTGAACCAACTCAAGCATGATAGTGATTACTTCAACTAAGATGAAAATGCCATTTGTTCTTTGGATCATATGTATGTAGTCTCAACTATACACATACAAACCAGATTTTCTATGAAAAGACAAACTGTTTACTGCAAACAAAAGAATGGCATAATAAAGATGAAATTAACAACTAAGAAATAAGCTTAATACATGTATTATAACCAAATAACCAAATATTTGCTTAAGTGATTACAAACAAGAAAATGAAAGATAAATTGTACCTTATTCAATATTTAAAATATATCTCCAACAGGATTACTTCCAGTAAGACACAGAACACTTTAGTAATAAATGATATGATTCGTAAGGAAGTCAGAACAGTTATGACTATATGTAGCAAGCAATCAATATATTATCAACATTCAGAAAGCAGAAATTGCAGATGAGGGAAAATATTTCTATAGTTATTCACCTCATTGAATCAGTTCTTGGTAGATCAAGTGAACAAAACAACAAGCAAGGATATAGCCATTTTAAATGACCATTGGGTATAATTTATTTTAAACACTACAACTTAAAAATATAAAATAGCTGGGTGAGGTGACACACACCTGTAATTCCAGCAGCTCAGGAGGCTGAGGCAGGAGGATCAAATAGCCTCAGCAAAATCAAGGCACGAAGCAACTCAGTGAGAACCCTGTCTCTAAATAAAATACAAAATAGGGCTGAGGATGTGGCTCAGTGGTCCAGTGCCCCGGAGTTGAATCCCCCCATCCCCCACAAAGTATACTTGTCAAGAATATAGACAAAAATTGACCATTTCTTGGGCTACACAGAAAAACCAAAAAGTAGAGCAAGGTAAGGAATATTCTCTAATTACAATGAAATGATGTTATAAACAACAAAATCAGAATGCTAGACATTGTTTTCATTGGGGGAAATTTTTTTCTGATTTCTGGTTCAAAAGAGAAATAAAAACTGAAATTGTATAATAATTAGAAAACAATGTTGAAAGTATTACCTATCAAAACTTTCAGGATATACATTTAAAGCAGAGGAAAAAGTCAAAGTCTTAAATGGTTTATCAATAAATAATGGAAATAGATTAAGCAAAATGAAATAATGAACTAGAAATGTAAAGAAAATAACTAAAACCAGAAAAAGACAATTATAAAAAATGATTCTATGAAAAATCACTAGCTAATCTATAAAATAATAGATGCTAAGGGAAAAATTAAATATACAGTTAAAAGAACTGTACTTTGTTGGACTACACAAATATAAACCTGAGTGAAATGGATTAATTTCTAAAAGTATTTCCCAAACTAGAAAAATCTAAACATCTTTATGGGAAAATTAAGAAGGTACTATAATTCTTCCTAAAAGAAAGCATCATTATTAGGTAGTTCAGAAGAATTATTTAATGAACCTTTAAATAGCATGTACTTCCAATGCTATGTAAAAAGAGAAAACATCAAAATACTTTTACAAAGCTAATGTATCATTAATATTTAAACTTGAAAATTGCTGCCCCCACAATACACACATACACACACACACACACACACACATACACACACGTTAAAGGCCAAGCTCCCTAATATCCAAGCAGAATTGACAATTTAACACTATAAAATAATAATATACTTTATAGAATCTCATTTTTTCTAGGACTGCAAGAATATAGTAGCATGATAGAAATAATACCAGACTAGAACATCTTAATAGTTTGTCATAATTATTGATCCAGGGAAAAACACCATACCATATGCTCATCTCTAAATTATAAGAGGACATATATAAAGTTCTACAGCTATTCTAAATAAAGGTATTTAATCAGAAAGGAATTAGTTACATACTTTGATTACAGGACAAAATGTGCCTTTATTAGCTTCCAAATATTATCAGGATTGGTGATGAAATATCAGAAGTATTGCCACTGACATCTAGAGTAAGATATGATTGTTTACTATTATTGCTATTATATAGCATTAATACATTTGGACAAGGGAAAGAAATAAGATATAAAATGTTGAAAAAGAGGTTGTAAAACTATCACTTCTTTTGTTATCATTTTTTGTTGTGCTGAGGATTGAACCCAGAGCCTCATATATGTTAGGCAAATACTATCTACTAGTGACCTGCACACTCAGCCCCTCGGAAGATATCATTTATGCCTGAAAAGCCCAAGAAATTTATCTGAAAAACTACCTAAATAGAAGTATCATGATAGAAAATTAATTTACAGAGTCAGTAGATTCACACCGAGAGTGTATGTTAACTTTTGCTACTTACCACCTACCTCAAAAGTTAAGTACTTGACTTTACACAACTATTTGTTACTACTTATAAGTTCTTGGGTCATCTGAGTGGTTGAACTCCCCATGCATCTGGAATAGGCTGTGGATCCAATAAAAAGGTTAGTTTGGCTGCTCTTGGAGGGACAACTGGGCTCTGACTCCTGTGTTTTCTTACCTTCATATGCCAGCAGACTGACTTCGCGTATGAAGGAGACTCAAAAGAATAAGAATACGAGTCCCTTGAGGCCTACGCTCAGAGCCTACATGTTGTCTCTCTCATTTACCAAAACAAATTACAAGATTAGCATAAATTCAAGTGGAAGAGAGATTATCCACACTTATTGATTAGTGGATCTGAGAAGTTACATTGAGAGCAGGAAAAATGAAGAATTTTAGCAATTTTTATATTCCATCACAACAACTAATGAAAACATATAATGAAGGAGCAAAGTTACAACATCAAAAAGGTTCATGATCTGTGGACTTACTTTATTAGAATTATAAATGGCATAAACATCTGTGTGCACATATACAAGTGCAAGGATTGTAAGGTAGATGTATACATGTTATTTTTTTAAGTTAAATATTTTTTGGCAGAGAATGCACTGTAAAATTTCATGAGAGTTGATGTATGTACATGTACCCATGTAACTATCACCCTGGTCAAAATATTGTACATTTTCATCATCCCAGAAAATAATTTCTATGCTCCCTTTCAGTCAATCCAAAGGAGAACCACTTTTTTTTAATCACCCTAGTAGTAATTTTACTTCAAAAAACGGAAATATCCCAAATATCAATCTTCTGCTTTATTTTTAATATAATACTATAATTTACATCTAATTTAAGAGAAATTAACTTAAGGAAGTAATTAAATATTCAGAATTTTTATGTAAAAACATTTCACTACATGCATCGTACATAATGTAATTGGGATAAATAAATATTTGTAGGCTGTTGATTTTAATTCCTACAGTGGCCAACATAAATCACTAAATAATGATTAATGAATGTTTTGTTCCTCTCTACTTTAGTTCCCCATTTAAAAGTGGTGTGTCAATGGCAAGTCGGCTTTGTAAGGCTGCAATGTTAAGTCGATTTAATCTGCTTGCCAAGGAAGCTAAAAAAGATGATTTACTTGAAGCTAGTACATATCATGCAGCTAAGGTAAGGTCCTTAAAAGAATGAAATTGATAATAGAAATAAAGACAATATTGTGGTATTTTATGATTATGATATGTAGCAAAAGCTTGTGAATAGTTCCTGAATATAAGATAATATGTGTAGTGGTAAGATTAATTTTTAAATGAGTATGCTGGAAACTGGATATGTGCATACATGTTACCACTTAAAGAAGCCCCCCTTAGTGTGATGTATAGTTACCCTGACAACATTTTACAAAAACCTTTTATATCATGCCCTGAAAAGTAAAATAACATCTTTCCTATTTATGACATTGTTAACATTAGCATATTAAGTATCTTAAAGTAATACATAATTTAATATACCCTTACAAATTTATTTTGTTAAAGTTGTGAAAAAGCTTTGGTATGAGCATCTAATTTGGATCTGGTTTAGTAGGTGATATAGCTAGCCTTTTTTTTTTTTTTCTCTTTAAATTGTTTTTTTCATACAAACATAAAGTAGAAAATTTTGAAATTTTTTTAAAAATACAGAGGTCAGGCGTGAGACCCTAGGTTCAATCTCCAGCACACACACATACACACGTGTGTATGCATGTGAATATGTTCATATGCACATATGTATATTACTTGTAATCCTACCTCCTTTTCATAGATAATACTTAAACTTTTAATGTAAGAATATTACTTCACATATATTGATATTTGTGTATGTTCCAAAATAATTCAGGTTGTACTGGATATGTTTTTTAATTACTTTCATATTTTCATTATTAAATATAAATTCTTTGATAATCTAATTTTGCTAATACAGTGTTCTATGAAACTCTTAATTTCATCAGTACTTAATGATCCGACTATAATTTCAGTTTGTAAAGCAATTATACTAACTATAGTTGTATGTGTATACATAGTATAAAAGCTTATCTAGATAATTTCTGATTTTGGTGGCATAAAGAGGTTACAAATCTATAAAAACAGTATAGAAAAACACATTCATGAGAGTTGATGTATGCACATGTACCCATGTAACTGTCACCCTGGTCAAAATTGTCAAAAGAATCTTGTCAAAAACAGTCTTTCACAACTCTGGAAATTGACAAAAAGTAGAAGGTGAAGAAAACAAACAAGGGGCTGGGGATGTGGCTCCAGCGGTAATGCACTCGCCTGGCATGCGGGCACTGGGTTCGATCCTCAGCACCACATAAAAATAAAATAAAAATGTTGTGTCCACTGAAAACTGAAAAATAAATATTAAAACATTCTCTCTCTCTCTCTCCGTCTCTCTCTCTCTCTCTCTCAAAAAAAAAAAACACCCCAAACAAACAAACAAACAGAAAACATTGAAAAACTGCTAGGACTTTGGGTGAGAGTAACAAGATTTTTGCCTCCTTGCCTGGGGTGGTTCTCATCCTCTTGTTCCTCTCTAGTTTGAGTGGCAAGAACTGTGGTTTTACCAGAAGCGTAGGTTACCACCAGAAGGGGTAGACTTGATCTAGGGTATGGGATGAATACTTGTGGTTTTGTCAGCTTCAGGTACCAAACTTGGAAGGAAATGAATAGGGAAGACTGACACTTTGCTGTCCAGAGGCTGCAGTCCTGAGTGAATGCAAGTGTTAGACCAACTAGCAACTAGAAACTTACTCCTGAGGATTTTGGAGAAGAGGGAGAGAAACATTTTCCATGTTCTTTGAACTGAAAAACTGCCTCCATGTACATGGGAGAGTCAAGAGAGCCCAGCAAATAATGAAAACCAAGCGATACTTGAGAACTGGTTAAACGTTAGACATACTCCCTGCCACATATCAATTGATCAGAATAAGAGGGAAGCCTTAGAGGTGTAATGTGTTTGAGTACAGCCTTGGCTAGAATCATTTGCTTATTACTAAGGTACACAGACAGATAGAAAGCGACCAGTAGGAGGCTAGGCTAAAAATATAAAAATAAGAATAAATATGTGTGAAGAGACTACAGCAGCTGTACACAGTGGTGAAGACAGGTCTCACAATGAAAGCAAAGAAACTTAAAAATAGTAACAAAAAATTAAAATCATACAAAGAATGTTCTAACCATGATGGAATTAAAGTAGAAATTAACAGAATGAAATCTGGGAAATTGCCATATACTTGGAAATTAACATCTAAATTATTTGTGACTCATAGAAAATTACTAAATATTTTGAACTGAGTGAAAATGAAATAGTACATATTAAAATTTAGGGTATATGACTAAAAGCTTTAAATGCTTATATGAAAAAAGAATCCTAAAATGAGTTTTTGCACTCCCCACCTTAAGCTAAAAAAATCAAAGAGGAGCAACCAAAATGAAAATAATAGAAGACAGGAAATAATGCAGATCAGAAGGTAAATTAATGAAATTAAAAATAGAAAAAATATCAATGAAATTAAAAGATGATTCATTTTTAAAAGTAAGCAAATTTGATAACCCTTTATCTAAACAAGAAAAAAAATAAGGACTAAAACAAATTATGAAAATCTGTAATGAAGGAAGGGTTATTATTACAGATCTCACAAAATTAAAATAATTGTGATTGCAAATTTTTACCAACATATTGGAAAGTTAAATGAAATGGACACACTTTCTAGAAAGGCATAAATTTAAAAAAAATTTTATACAGAATTAAATAGAACCTAATTGAGAAGTTGCACTATTCTTTTCCCAAAGAAAATCTCAGGCACATATATGGCTTTACTGGCAAATTCTGTCAGACATAAAGTACAATACAAATCCTTCAAAATCTCTTTCAAAAACTAGGGAGATAACACTCCTCCACTCATTTCTCAAGGCCAGTATTTCTGTGACACCAAAACTGGACAAAAACACAAGAAATAAGAACTACAGACCAGTATCATTTCATGAACACAAATGTAAAAATGTTTACCAAGACATTGACAAACCAAATTGAAAGTATACAAATACAAAAATGATTATGTCTAAGGAGTTTTATACCAGAAATGCAAAGTTGATTTGACATCAGAAAATTATTTGATGTCATGTATTATTCATATAATAAATTCAAGTTCAAAACTCACAGAATTATCTTAAAATACATACAAAAATATATCTAACAGAGCCCAACACCCATTCACAATCAATATGCAGGACAAATAAGCCTAGAAATGGACTTACGTAATTTCATAAAGGGCATCAATGAAGACTCTTCCATTGACATTATACTTAATATTAGAAGCCTGAATATTCCCTCCCCAACCCAAGATTGGGAAAGAAGGCAAGAGTTCTCACCACTTAAGAGTTCTGTTCATCATAGCCAAGGGGGCAGCAAGGCAAAAAAAAAGGGGATGGAGAAAATGTTGCCTTCTTCCTAGATGATGATGTCATTTTGTAGGTTAAAAAACCCTTTGGAATGAAAGAATAATTACTACAGATATAAAGAAAAAAAAAAGTAATTGTATGTGATTACAGATAAAAAAAAAACTACATCATATGTGAATTTAGCAAGATCACAGTATAAGAACAATATATAAAAATAGTGTATCTATATCCCAAAAATAAAAGAGTTTCATCTACACAGCCTCAAATATAGACACAGGGAGGAATAAATTCAACAAAAGAAGTATAATACCTATAAACTGGAAATGATAAAACATTGCTGAGAGAAACTAAAGGAGACCTAAATAAATAGGGAAATGTAGCCAGTATTCATGGATTGGAAAAAGATTTCACTTCTGTTTAGTCTGTAGCTACAATGCAAAATCAAAATCCCAGCAGACTTTTGTGTAGAAATTGATGAACCAATGGTAAAATTGATATGGAAGTTAAAAAGAGAGAAGCCAAAACAATTTTGAAAAAAAGAACAAATTTGGAAAACTAATCTAGTTTCAAAACTTAACTACAAGCATAACTTGAGGAAACCATGGGTTTATTTTTTTTTAATTTTTTATTGTTGGTTGTTCAAAACATTACATAGTTCTTGACATATCATATTTCACACTTTGATTCAAGTGGGTTATGAACTCCCATTTTTACCCCGTATACAGATTGCAGAATCATATCAGTTACACATCCATTGATTTACATGTTGCCATACTAGTGTCTGTTGTATTCTGCTGCCTTTCCTATCCTCTACTATCCCCCCTCCCCTCCCCTCCCCTCCCCT